>NC_089595.1:114552495-114798981 GCF_019320115.1 Miscanthus floridulus
CTATGTAAAAGATAAACTATCTAAATGTGTAACTACGGTATTGCTAGTGTGTTGATATCTCTACCGTAAAAGGAGTAAAAGTAATCAATGTAAATGCGGAAGCTAAAGAGCAAGGTAGAGATATGCAAACTCCCGTCGACGACTCCGGTATTTTTACCAAGGTATCGAGAAGCGCTCAAGTTTTCCCCTAGTCCTCGTTGGAGCCCCTCGTAAGGGCCAAGCTCCCGGTCGGGTAACTCCGTGGATAGCCTCGGGCCTTCTCCATGCGCAAGTGGGTCTCCGACGTGCCTTTCGGCAAGCCTCTCCTGGATGCTCCCCGCCGTCTTCACTATCAAGCTTCCGGCCGAAACGCCGCGGACCTTGTTCCCTCCGGTACACGGTGGCAGCCACACCACAACTGCGGTTTGTGTGATCTCGCAAGACTACAAGCCCCTCCGATGTACAACGATGGTGCGCGCAAGCACCGAGTGGTAAGAGGTATGCAAACCTCACTAAACACTAGGCCTAAACCTAGAGCAAGCGCATAAGCGATGGTCTAATCAACCTAAGCACTTTGCAAAGCACCTACACTAATCACCTAATGAATCACTAAGTACTATCCAAATGGAGATCACTAAAATGGTGTATCAACACCCTTGATATGTTTCCTTAGCTCCACATGTCTCAAATGGCCAGTTGGGGGGTCTATTTATAAGCCCCACTGAGAAAGTAGCCATTGGGGACGAAATCCTACTTTTTTGCTACTGGCCGGACTCTGACTAGCATCCGGTTAGCACGGATTGGACGCGTCCGGTCACGAAAACTGCTCTCTGGAACCTTACTGATGTTGACCGGACTCAGGCACTCAGCGTCCGTTCACTTTGCTGCTCAGCGTCCGGTCGCTGCTGCTGACGCCTACTGTTGCCGAACCTCTTGATCGGAGCGTCTGGTCACTTTCCACCAGCGTCCGGTCCAGCGTCTGGTCACCTCCGTGAGCTCGTTTCTTCGCGATCTTGTGTACGGCTTGGTTCCTATCTTCGTGCTTGGACTTTGCTTGATATCTTAGGTCTTCTCTTATGCTCCTAGGGTCTTGCTTATGGTGTTGATCATCGGATCATCATGTCGCCTTCATCCAAGTCACGTCTTGCACCCTATTGAACTACAAAATAATCACTTGCAAATTCATTAGTCCAATTTAGTTGTGTTGGCCATCAAACACCAAAATCCAAAGTAAATAGGCCTAGGGTCCATTTTCCTTACAATCTCCCTCTTTTTGGTGATTGATGACAACACAACCAAAGCAAGCAAATAATAAAAATTTGGAATTTTAAAAACTCTCTACTTTCTATGATGCAATGCAAGGGACAAGGTTATATGATGCTAAAAGATACTACTTGTAAGACTAGAAGATGCCACTTGAAAACTTATCTTGCCCTTGCAAAAATTCCCATGTGGTATTATGGATTTAAGCCTTGCTTCCTACAAAATCTCCCCATTACATAGATTAATCCATAATCTACTATCCTCCCTTTCTCAGACCATTACCACTTGTAGACCATTACTGCTTATAAATTATTATGATCTAGCTTTTGGTCCTACAAATTACTGCTTGCTTTTGGTCCTTTAAATTCTCCCCTTTTGGAATCAAGCACCGAAAAGGAAGATATTAGTAGCACAAGGGAGGGTCAAACTTTGTGATCCTTTGTATGTAGAGTGGAATAGGTCACAAAATTTGACTCTCACATTATATAGACTAAGCTCCCCCTAAATATATGCATACATATGGTAGAAGGCAAAGCATATGCATAATTGGTAAATTAATGCTCAAGGGAATTTAATCTATATAATGCATAGAGATAGCATATAAATATCAAAATAAAATCAACATGATGATATCGGTTTAGAAATACCATATATGAAAATCAATTTGATTTCTACCACTTACAATTGGTGGTGGATATTTGAAGTATGATGCTTAACTCTGGGGACTCTATTTTTCTTGCAATGAGACTACTGCACACATGATAAGCTTGAAAAGATGTTAGTCTCAAAGCATCCAACTTATATAGTAGCCTCCCCCTAAATTTATGCACACAAGTATGGAATACTTGTAGGACACATGCACATTGATTTTGGAATAAAAAATACCACTTGAAAGATGACATCATATGAGTGTGAGAGTCATTTTCGAAGATGATATTTGGGAGAAATTATCTACAATTTGGACTTTAACACATATTAGATGAACAATCAAAAGACATGCTATGTGCCGTGCTTCTAAACAATTTTAAACCATGTAGGTTTGCTCCAAGGGTTAAGAATGAAACCGAGCAAGCCTACCATAAGATATACCTAGTGTATGCATGACAAAGGATATAAGCATGCAAATACAAACATAGGCATGAAAAGTAACTAGATGTTTAAATATACCAATTTAAAGTAATAATATCTAGTTACCTAACATGGGAAGGGAAATTTGGGTCCATAGTATTCACTAACCCACTTGACAATGACTTTATCCATAATGATGCACCCCATGAAATGCACCTATACTTTTACCAAGTCTCCAAATTCCTCGAAGTTCATCGGACTTCTCACTTCCCTTTCGGGATCCAAACCTTCTTGGTGCTCTTCATCTTGGAAATGATTTTCTTTGGCACCCAAAAGCGTTTGATCCCATTGTTGGCTTGCTTGTTCACCTTAATGGATACCACCTTGTAATTTTTCTTTTTCTTTAACAAGTATGGTGTGGAGGCCTTCTTGTCTACCTTGTTGGTGTAGGTGTTGGAGAGCTTGCTTGTTTGCTTCTTCTCTTTCTTCTTTGCTCCTCCCCCATTCTTCACCTTGCACTCATAGGACTTGTGACCTTTCTTGTGGCACACGTAGCAAACCACGGTTTGTCCTTCATCAAGCTTCTTCACTCCTTTGACGGTGTTATCTTGATAAAGTTGGGCTTGCTTTGCCTTGCCTTTCACTTGAGTCAAGTCCTTGGTGAGGCGAGCTACTTCTTGCTTGAGTTGCTCATTCTCCTTTGCAACCTCTTATGTGCATGCATCTACAACAACTTTCTCAACACAAACTTGGTTGCACAAAGATGAGTCTAAACATAAATCATTATAAGAAGTAGAGGCATCCTTTTTAGACATGTTAAAGATAGAACTTTTATTTTTAGATGCCTTGGTGGGGGTTTTACTAACGGCTTTAAGATTAGCAACTTTATTTGTTAACTTATCACAATGTTTGCACATGGTTTTCATTTTAGCAAGCAAACTTTCATAAGCATCTTGTGAGCTAGCTAACTTTTCTTTTAATTTTTCATTTTCTTTACAAGTTGCTCATCATTGATTGTGCATGCATTTGTTGTTGCACTAGCCTTAAGTTGCTCAATTTTAGTAGATAGTTCAATATTGAGATTAGCAAATGTCTCATATTGTTCAAGCAAAGTTTTATATGCTTCTTGTGAACTATCTAGCTTTTCTTTTAATTTTTCAAGCTTCTTTTGTTGACTAGTGCAAACTTTAGCATAATTAAGATTTTGTTGCATAATTTCATCATAAGAAGGCATTTCATCAATCACTATCACTTTCACTAGAGGATGAGCTTTCGTTACCTCGTGCCATAAGGCACACACGAGAAGAGCTTGATGATGAGTGCTTGCGGCCTCGTCTCTTGTGATGGTGTTCTTCTTCACTTAAAAAATCATCCCATGATTTTATTGATGTGAGGGCTTAGTTCTTACATGCCTTCTTCTTTGTCTTAGGTGTGTGCTTGTTTGAATAAACTTCTATAAAGTGCCCTAACTCACTGTATCCATAGCATCCTCTCTTTCTTTGCTCATTTCTTTGATTGGTGAAGATGGTATCTTGAATTTGGATGGGCACACCCTTGACATTGAGCCTTTGGATCATCTTCTCCACCTTGTTGATAAGTTTGATTGATTCTTCATCAAGGTCGGAGGTGGTGGAGGAAGATTGACCATCATCACTTGAATCTTCATCATCATCATCATCGTCCTCATCTTCTTTTTCATTTTCACTTGAGGAGCTTGACTTTGAGCTTGTCTCAACTTGCTTGCCCTTCATCTTCTTTTTTCTCGCTACATGTGAGAGCTTTGCCTTTGCTCGATGAAGAGGCTTCGTCTTGACCCATCTTACGTGACATTTCAAATGCCACTATCTTGCCATTGACTATGTCTAGGGTCATGGTGCTCAAGTTCTTCATGTTGTGAAGGATGGTGATGATGCTTGCATATTTCTTTTGTGGTAGCACGGAGATGATCTTCCTCATGATGTCTGCATCATCTAGCTTTGTTAATCCTATTGAATGAAGCTTATTGATAATTAGATTCAAACGAGAATACATATTACGAACAAGCTCATCATCATTCATATTAGATGTGTCGTCATGGAGCTCTTAAAGTTTTAACCAAATTTCATGTGCCGTATTTAAAGTGAACACTTGGTTAAACACATCCATACTACATGATTCAAACAAGCAATTTTTAGCTCTAGCATTGAAATAAATTTCTTTTTCTTCACTCTTCGTGGGTTTATTGGGATTTTTAATGGGTTTCATCCCGTCATGAGTGACTCTCTAAACACCCAAATCAACCGCCTCAAGGTGGCAAGCCCTTCTAGCTTTATAATAGAAGTTAGTGCCGTCAAAGTGCGGAGGCCTAGAGGTATCCTTCTCAACCACTCTAAATAGCGTCGGCTCAACGGTGGTTAAGCCAAAGGTCCAAAATTGAGCCAACCGGCTCTGATACCACTTGTAGGGAACCATGACGCCTAAGGGGGGGAGTGAATTAGGCAACTTAAAATTCTAACTCTAAACTATGGCCTCTTTTTTTAACCTTAGCAAAACATATGCAAAAGATAAACTATCTAAATGTGCAACTACGGTTTTACTAGTGTGTTGCTATCTCTACCGCAAAAGGAGTAAAGTAATCAATGTAAATGCGGAAGCTAAAGAGCAAGGTAGAAATATGCAAACTCCCGTCGACGACTCCGGTATTTTTACCGAGGTATCGAGAAGCGCTCAAGCTTCCCCCTAGTCCTTGTTGGAGCCCCTCGCAAGAAATCCCTCGCAAGGGTCAAGCTCCCGGTCGGGCCTTCCCCACGCGTAAGTGGGTCTCCGACGTGCCTTTCGGCAAGCCTCTCTCAAATGCTCCCCGCCGTCTTCACTATCAAGCTTTCAGCCAAAACGTTGCGGGCCTTGTTCCCTCTAGTACACGGTGGCGGCCACACCATAAGCACGGTTGGTGTGATCTCGCAAGACTACAAGCCCCTCCGATGTCCAACGATGGTGCGCGCAATCACCGAGTGATAAGAGGTATGCAAACCTCACTAAACATTAGGCCTAAACCTAGAGCAAGCACATAAGCAGTGGTCTAATCAATCTAAGCACTTCGTAAAGCACCTACGCTAATCACCTAATGAATCACTAAGCACTATACAAGTGGAGATCACTAAAATAGTGTATCAACACCCTTGATATGTTTCCTTGGCTCCACACGTCTCAAATGGCCGGTTGTGGGTCTATTTATAAGCCCCACTGAGAAAGTAGCCGTTGGGGACAAAAATCCTGCTTTTCTGCTACTGACCGGACTCTGACCAACGTCCGGTCAGCACCGACTGGACGCGTCCGGTCATGAAAACTGCTCTCTGGAACCTTACTAATGTTGACCGGACTCTAGCACTCAGCGTCCAGTCACTTTGCTGCTCAACGTCCGGTCCAGCGTCCGGTCGCTGCTGCTGACGCCTGCTGTTGCCGAGCCTCTTGATCGGAGCGTCCGATCACTTTTCACCAGCGTCTAGTCCAGCGTCTGGTCACCTCTGTGAGCTCGTTTCTTCGTGATCTTGCGTACGGCTTGGTTCCTATCTTCGTGCTTGGACTTTGCTTGATATCTTGGGTCTTCTCTTGTGCTCCTAGGGTCTTACTTATGGTGTTGATCATCGGATCATCACGTTGCCTTCGTCCAAGTCACGTCTTGCACCCTATTAAACTACAAAACAATCACTTGCAAATTCGTTAGTCCAATTTGGTCGTGTTGGTCATCAAACACCAAAATCCAAAGTAAATGGGCCTAGGGTCTATTTTCCTTACAATGTCCTCTATGGGGTACAACAGTCGTGTTAGCCACCGCAAAAATGATGCTCCAGCTTAAGTCAATCTCTAAGCCAATACTTCTCAGAATAGCATGGTACTCTCTTATAAAAATGAAGTTGAGACATGATTTTGCATGATTTTTTATGCATATCTTTTGGTCAGTAATCGCTTTTCTAGATTGTACTGTTGCAACTGTTTGAATTTATGAGATTTTGTAATTATTTTACTATACAATTGTACATATACATCTTTCAAGTTCTCAAAGTAAATAATTTACAAGTTATTGATATTTATAGTATTCAAAGTTTGATAAAATCTTGTCCTAGATGACATGTTATTATGACCGAATTACCGAAGTGATGCAACGACAGCTAATCACACACTCTCTCTATCCTTTTTGTTGTGAGGACATTTTTCCTGGTTCATCATACGTCATCGTGTTTGGATGATGAATCAACTAGAGGTCCGTGGTTGGCCAAAAAAACGCTTCTTGACCCCTTTGTCGGCATTGTCTCGGAGATGGCACACCACATCCTTATGGAATGCCGTTTTTTAGCAATCTTATGGAATGTTGTTATTCTAGGCACATCTGTAGTTGCATGCCATCTGGTTATCCCTGCCTTAACTTGAGCCGTAGTTACCCTCTTCCGCCTCCGTCAAGGGTTTGTGGATGACCGTTGGGTCTTTGCCCGGGGTCCCACGGAAGAGTCTCCGAGCGAAAAGAATCGTTGGCGCTAGACCTCGTCCAAAAGATCAAAGAAGAGGCAGGGACTTGGGTTTAGCTGGTGCAAAGTTTTTGACCGTCTTGATTGTTAGCCATTAGTTTCCTTTTATGCATATAGTTTGTTATCTTGTATCTCAATTTTGTTTCTTTAGTTGTCCTCTCAGTGCTATCTACTTGTGTGTTTCCCTGCAATGTTAATAAAAATGATATGGGTGCTTGTTCGTTCAAAAAAAGACGTGCACAAAATAAATGTACAAAGGATTTGTTTAGTTTAAACTCCGACAACCTTGTCTAACATTGCGTGTGCTCCCGGCGTCAGATTTCGGGCACTTGGGCTGCAGACCAACCAAACGACATATCCGTATCCGTAGTCCCATGGAAAAGCATTGAGATGAGATTTTTTTTGTTTTTTTTAAAAAGTCAAAACCGATGGTCCGTGTGACTGGTGGTGCAGCTGCGCATTTGCTCAGTCAATACCTGAACTGAAACTACATGGTCCCGAACTCCCGATCCCAGAAATGGCAGAGCGCGACGACGCACGGTCGCACGCGCTGGTCGCTAGTCCATGCAGCCCAGGAGCCAGTAAATGGCAGTCACGCAGCTAACCTGACCATTTCCTCGGATCAGGAGCTGACCTGACCACCGCCCGTCCACGACCTGACCACCACCCTTTTCTCCCTCCCAGTCATTCACTCATTCCCCATGGACTGGGGACATCCGGACCCCGCGACCTCGCGAGTGCGTGCGCGACTGGGGCCGAGGCGACCGCGCGCACGCATTGACGCGCGGCTGCATGCATTGCATTGCCATCCTCCTCTCCCCACCGCCAGTCGCCCAGTCCGCCCTGCCCTGCCCTGCCCAGGTGCCCCCTGGTCAATGGTCACCAGCACTGCCTATAAAGATGGACTCAGATCGGTGAGCCCAGGGCCAGGCCTCGCCACGTGTGCGCCCCCCCGGTCCTTCTTATACGCCCCTGCCCTGCCGTCCCCGTTCCTCTCCACCGATCTCCCCTCCGTCCCCGTCCACCCCCGCTCCCTCGCCCGTCGTCGTCGTTACCTCATCATGGAGTCCTCCTATCTGGGAAAGCGCAGGATGAACGGCGGCGCCGATAGGGAGACGCCCAGGGCGCCCGCTGCGTTCCTCCCGGCCGCCGCGCTGGGGTACGAGTACGGCGACGCGGAGGCGGCCCACCACCTGCCCCGTCGGGTGGCGGCGGGCGAGATGGACTTCTTCAAGAAGGAGAAAAGGGAGAGGAAGGACGCCGCCTTTGTGCCGTCGGACGAGCACGGCATCAAGGAAGACGACCTCACCATCAACGTACGTAACCCCCTTTGCTCGCGAATCGATTCAAATTCCTTTTGCTTTTCCTCCCATCCCCTCCTAGTCTGTCGGATCGGCGGTTTTCTACTTTTCCCTGACGCGCGCGGCTGGTCGGCCCGGCCGGCTCGGTTTTCAGATGGGTCTGCACCACGTCGGCGGGAAGAAGAGCAGCATCAGGAGCGAGGAGTCCACCGTCGACGACGGCGTCTCCTCCGACAACGTCGATCACAGGGAGACCAAAGCTGAGGTGAGCGAAATAAATCACCAACGAGCCGTGATCCATGCATTTGCCTAGTTTCTAGTACTTGACTGTGAATACATACCATCACTCACTGCCTGTTCTTGGAAATTAAACTCGATTTCATCAGATCAGATGCGCCAATTCTGCATGCAAGTTTAGTCAAACCTTAACTGGCCTCAGTCCCATGTGGATATGGCTACGACTAGTCCACTACCAGACACACACTGTAGATACTAGATAGAGAGAGAAACAAACAAAAATGAAAAATCTTATTTATTCCTTTTGTTTAGTCTCTTTTGTTATATTACATTAGTACTAAATAAATGTGTATTTATATGACCAGCTGGCACTGGCAAAATCCGAGCTTGGGCGCCTGAACGAAGAGAACAAGCAGCTCAAGGACTTTGTCAGCAGGCTGACCCTCAAGTACAATGCTTTCCAGATGCAGATGCCGGTCTACACTACACTGCTGCAGCAGCAGCAAAGGACCAATAACCATCGAGCCCTTCTTCGCGGAGCTTCAGGCCATGAGGTAAACTCGATAGTCAATAACGTACGTACGTACCAGATCCTCGAAAGGACGGACGTCGTCGATCCATGCATGCGTCATCCATCGAGTAGCTAATGTAAGCGAGGCAACGTCTGACCGGTCGAAACTGTTGTTGTGTTGCGACTTGTTGCGATCGTACCATCATGTTCATGTCACCACCAGCTGATGAACGTCGTTCCGGAGACGAAGGACCAGGAGGGGAGCGGCGGCGGCCACCTGCTCCCGCGGCAGTTCATCAGCAGCATCGGCACCGCCCCCGACGACCCGCTGCGCTCCATGGGCTCGTACGCAGTGCGCGGCGGCGACAGCTCGGGGTCGACCAGCAACGCGGAACCGCCGCCGCCGCAGCCCGGGCTCATGGTCAGTGGCAAGGACCTGATGCCGCTGCCGGCGTTCGAGCACGGCCACCAGCAGCAGCACCTCGCCCACGAGATGGGTAGCAGCAGCCGGGCGGATGAGCCGCCGCAGCCGCACTACCTGGCGGCGCAGCAGGGCTGGCTCTCCAACAAGGTGCATAAGTTCCTCCCCGCCAAGGGCCCCGAGCCCGTCCCCGAGGCCGCCACCATGCGCAAGGCCCGCGTCTCCGTCCGGGCCCGCTCCGAGGCACCCATGGTACGCTAGGCTGCCAGTGTTCGCTTCTGAGTTCTGACTGTGGACTGCGACTGAGTTGTTGCTGAAAATGAAATGTTTGTTCTTGATCGTACGCAGATCAATGATGGGTGCCAATGGAGGAAGTACGGGCAGAAGATGGCCAAGGGCAACCCTTGCCCTCGCGCGTACTACCGCTGCACCATGGCTGCCGGCTGCCCGGTCCGCAAGCAGGTATGCTGTGCTGCTGAACGATGGGTCGATCGAGCCACAGGTTGGCAGTAGTGGTCGGTGGAGTCGTCTGAACATTTTGGGTTCGGCACGTTGTTGATCATGCATGTGTGGTGTGTGATGGCAGGTCCAGAGATGCGCCGAGGACACGACGGTGGTGATCACGACGTACGAGGGGCACCACAACCACCCGCTGCCGCCGGCGGCGATGCCGATGGCGTCGACGACGGCGGCGGCGGCGTCCATGCTGCTGTCCGGGTCGATGCCGAGCGCGGACGGCGGCAGCCTGATGGCCGGGTCCAACTTCCTGGCGCGCGCCGTGCTGCCGTGCTCCTCCAACGTCGCCACCATCTCGGCGTCGGCGCCGTTCCCCACCGTGACGCTGGACCTCACGCAGCCGCCCCCGGGCGCCGCCTCCGTCACCTCGTTCGCGCAGCCGGCGCCGGCGCAGGCGCGGGCGACGGGGACGGAGCCCTCCCAGCTCCAGGCCGCGCTCGCCGACGCCCCGATGCCGCTGATGACGCAGCTGTTCGGGCAGAAGCTGTACGACCCCTCCTCCAAGGCCCCCGCCGCGCAGGCGGACGCGACGGGCGACACCGTCAGCGCGGCAGCCGTGATCGCGTCCGACCCCAACTTCACCGCGGTGCTCGCGGCGGCGATCAAGTCGTACATAGGCGGTAGCGGCAGCGGCAGCGGCAGCAACTGCGCCGGCGGGAGCAGCGGGACGACCGTGCTGCCGCCGGCTGCGGCGAGCAGCGCTGGCGATAGCAGCAGAGACGACAAGGTTGGGGAGCAGGGGAGCTGACGTGATCGCCTAGCGACACGATCGTCCGTTTGCTTGCTTGCTTGCTCGCCCGATTCCAATTTTGTTCCGCTCTTGAGAGTTTGCTTCAGTTAGTTAATTGTCTCTTGCGTAGTTGAGTTCCCTCAAACTTTTGTTTAGTTGAGAGTTTGCTTCAGTTTCGTCTCCTCGAGGTAGGAGACGAAAATTTTGCTCTTTCTTTTTACTCCCCTGGGGCGTTTTTTATGGCAGCAAGTCGAGTACCAATTTTGTTCTGGCTACAACTTTTAGTTACAGATCATCTCTAAGACTCTTTCTAAAGTCCACTCTCTAAATCATTGTTTAGAGAATCATTTATATAAAAAATATTTCTATATTTTTGTATTTTTCAACAGTTTTTTTATATCTTGTTTGCACTCTAGAAAACCATTCTCGTTTCCTATCTTTGGCTAACAAGAAATCCGGAATAAGAGACGGTTATATTTGGATATTCAGAATAAAAGATGGTTATATTTGGATAACCAACTGAAAAGTTTGTTAGATGATTTTTTTTCATTAAAATCTCTATTCCTGATAATTATGAAGAATTTAGAGAGTCTCTTGGACTTACTCTCTTTTTCGTGGAAGAAAAGTAGATGCTCTCAACCTGTCACCATTTTGTTGTTTCGGTGCAAGCAGTGTTATTCTTTTGTATAAACCGATGCAATAAGGACAGAGTTTTTGGTAGTTGTCGAGAAAACTAAGATTGCTGGATTCAACTCTTCACGATGCCGATCCGCCTTGTACCTTTCTTGATTCATGAACGTATGATTGTCATTAGATATTCAAATTTAGACATAATTTTAACCCAAAAACAAAAGATTTGTAATATCATAATGTGCTTGTATGATCTACTCGTATTTGCAAAGACGATGGTCAACATACTGAAAACAAATACAAATCCAACAAAAACAAAGGTATACCATGAGACGATCGCAATGCGTAGAGTATTACTAGTTGACATAGTAAGTTGCGCAGTCCCTCGAACGTCCTCCAGAAATAGTCATTTGCTGGTCGCCGGAATAATGTCGAGAAGTAGAGGTGAGAGCTGGATCGTCTGAATGTCGCCGGGAAGTAGACGCGCGCCTCCACCGCCAGGAACACGAGCAGCCATGCGAAATGTGCTCATCGTCCGCACACCCGAGTAAAAAAAAACTCGGCCTACGGTGGGCAGACAGCCCCGCAACTTTGTGCTTAAGGAAGAAGACTTTCTCACATAGGCCGAGAAAACCCCCGAACACCATGTCCCGCTCTTACACAGAGGCCCGTTACCCTGTGAGTGGACCGGTCCGTTGCCTGTGCTTTGGGAAACTCGAGACAGGTGAAGGGATTTTTTTAACTCCGGGCAGACGAACGAGCGCACCCGTGGGGGCTCGAACCCTGCCCGCGAGAGTACCAGCCGGACGTCCCGACCATCCGGTCAGAGGAGCCGCTGCAGTCGGTTTCAGAGCCTACTCTCCAGATTTATCTGCACGCAGAAGCCGGAACGGGAACGCTCAGAAGCAACAAAAACAACAACAGCAAAGATTGAGGCGTGGTGGTTCTGGATTGTCGTACGCACGAGACTTAGGCATTTAGCTTCTTTTGTGCGCAAGTAGAGGAGTAGGGAGACGGGGAATGCACTTGGATGCTAACGGCGTTACCAAGATGGAGTAATCGTATAGAGTAACGGACAGAAACTCTAGAAACGTTTGTCCCGTAGTATCTCATTTGATGGCTCCATCAATCATCCCAAGTGGCAAAACCTATGCATTATTTGCTTGGCTGATAAGCTATGGCTGAAAGTACCGTTGACTGATTTATTGTGAGAGAAAAACACTGTTCGTTGACTGAAAAAAAAAATAGTTTATAAGCCAAGCGAACAGGGCATGGAGAGAAACAAGAGGAGACATGGAGAGCAGTCTATGTCGGTCAAGAAAGTACTCCAGTGGGCAGCGGATATGGCCTTTGAATTGTGGCGGCTCGCGCAAGTGCGCAACCCTTGATGGTGACCACGGTAAGGAAAGCTAAGCCGCGCTGGGAGCGTCCGCCGTCCGGTTGGCTGAAGTGCAATGCTGAAGATTTGCTTTCTATGAAGAACATTGGCAAGGAGCAACGAGTGCCGTGATTCGAGATGACAATGGTGCCTTTCTCAGGGGCAGCGCTAAGTGGTACGCAAACAGTCTTGATGCACTAACCATGGAGGCACTTGCGTGCCGAGATGGGCTGTTGTTAGCGCTACGGGCCGGTGCTAGCGGCTATGCCTGGAAACTGATTGCCAAGAGCTTCTGAAATTGTGGTTTGCAGGCGAGAATCAACGCTCTAGCGTGGTGTCGATCTTGAAGGAGATCCGGGAGATGAGCACTTTGTTCCAAGCTTTTTTTTTGAAATCATTGTTCCAAGCTTTTTGTTTTTCTTTCATTAAATAGAACTTGTAACAAAGTAGCACATGTATTAGTTAAGCAGGTCATAAGTTGGGTGGTGGTGTAAACGTGATTAGAATACAATGTCATTCATATCGTGTGTGTGTGTGATATATATATATATAGAACTACTGTCCTGTAGCTGACTACAGAATAACTTATTCTGTAGCCACTTTGAGTTACGATAATTACTACAGCCAACCACACAGGCAAGATTACATGCACAATCAATCAAGGGTAGTCTACTATAAATACAGGCACAATCAATCAATGGTAACCTACAATAAATACATCAGCCTACTATAATTACATTGTGCTAACACTTCCCTGCAGTCGGAACGGGAGCACAACGAACGTTCAAGCTGGATCAAAACTCCTGAAACACAGAGGTTGGGAGACCCTTGGTGAAGACGTCGGCGTACCGAGATGTTGTTGGGACATGAAGAACCCGAACTTGGCCAAGGGCGACTCGCTCCCGAATAAAATGGAGATCAATCTCAATATGCTTCGTGCGCTGATGCTGGACTAGGTTGGTGGAGAGGTAGACAGCACTAATGTTATCACAATAGACCAACGTGGCTCGGCGAGGTGGGTGGCGAAGCTCCATGAGTAACTTATGCAGCCAAGAAGCTTCAGCGACACCATTTACCACAGCGCAATACTCGGCCTCTGCACTCGACCGAGAGACTGTGTGTTGACGCTTGGAGGACCAGGACACTAGATTATCCCCGAGAAACACTGCATAGCCAGAGGTCGATCAGCGAGTGTCGGGGCAGCCGGCCCAGTCACATCAGTATAGACAACAAGCTCAGCAGGTGACGAGGGGCACAGAGTCAAGCCAAGTGACAGAGTGCCCTGTAAGTAGCGTAAGATTCGTTTGAGAGCAGCAAGGTGTGGCTCTCGAGGATCATGCATATAGAGACAGATCTACTGGACGGCATAGGCAATGTCTGGACGAGTGAATATCAGATACTGGAGAGCACCAGCTAAACTACGGCAGTGTGTGGAGTCAGCAACTGGAGGACCATCTGCAGACAATTTGGAGTGCAGGTCGACAGGGGTGCTGCAAGGCTTGCAAGCACTCATCCCGGCGCGCTCCAAAATATCCCTACACCTCCGTTCCTCGTGGAAATACGATACCATGAATACCACCAGGTGAAATGCCACAACGATACTTTCATGCGCTTATGGACTTTTCTGCTTATGCTAAGAAGCACCAACAAGCATTTCTGGTGCCGTTGCTGGGGAGACGGTTGTCGTTTTAGTCTCCGAACCTAGTTTGCCCATGCATCCTTTGTTTTTACCTTTCTTTTCTTTTTACCCTTTTTCAATGGAGCAACCTACCATTCAAAACCTTTCTGCTCCCAAGGGCGAGTTCATAGAACCACCATAATCATCGAAGCCAATCATAACTTCTAGTTACGAACTCCGCCCTGGCTTTGTAGCCATGGTTCAAGAACAAACCTTCTTGGGGTTGGATTATGAAAACCCCTACCATCATCTATGGGAGTTTGAGCAGCTCTGTGCTTGCCTAACCATTTTAGGCATGTCACAAGAAACACTTCGGTGGAAGTTGTTTCCTTTCTCACTTGATGAGAGGGCGAAACAATGGTACGCCCACAACGTAAGAGCTGGCGATTGGGAAGAACTAAGGAACAGATTCTATCTTGCGTTCTTCCCTATATCCCGAATTGTTGCCTTATGACAAGACATCCTCAACTTCCAACAAAAAGAGAAGAAAACCATAGGTGCAGCCTGGGACAGATTCTCAATTTTAACAAGATCTGGTCCAGACTTGTCTATTCCCAACCATGTGCTTCTACAACACTTTTGGTTAGGGCTTAGCAAGGAATCTGCCCTATAGCTCGATATAGCTGTCGGAGGTTCATTTACCCATAAAACCACGGCGGAAGGAGAAGCTATCCTAGACCGCATTCTAGAGAACTGTCCTCCGCTAGAACCCCTCCATGTAGAACCCGAGCTGAAACACGAGGAAGTCTCTTCGGCTGAGGCTAAACCTATAACACCCTTAGAGAGACCCTCGCCTGAACCAGAAGTTCCGAAGGAAGATTTCCAACCTTTCGTATTTTGAGGATGACCTTTTCGAGGAATTCAGAAACACCTCAAAGTACTCATGCCAAAAGAGACCACCAGTTCCAGCCACTCCTCTTGAACCATTAGACAAAGAATCTCTTAGAGAGTCTATCAAGGAGTTGACCGCTATCATGGGCAGTGCATGGGTGGAAGAGGCAGAGCATTCTTCTCTCCCTCCACTTAGCACTCTCAAGCTGAAAGGTCCTTGTGTGGTTTTGGTAATTGAGTGACAACCTAGGTGGACTAATTGTGTTTATGTGAGATACACATGTGATTAGTCCATAGGTACATGTGTATGAGCAATATATGCCACGAAGGTGAAAATGGCTTGGAGATGTTGCAAAGCTCACACATGTGATGATGAAGGAGCTCATTGCACATGAGACATGACATTGAGTCATGTGATCAAGGTGGAGAAGATCAAGACAAGACTTGGCTTGATGGACCGGTTGCAAGCGTGAAGGGCAAGTCGGAGGCTTTGGAGCGATGGACCGTGTGGTGGTGAAGCTTGAGCAAGACTTGGCGCCAATGGACGAAGGCAACGGTGAAAAGCAAGTGAAGTCAAGATCGATGAACCAATATGATCACGTGATGATATGGAGTGGATCATATCATTGTTGATCGTGTTGGTGCATGTGTTGCATCGACATTGGAGGAGATGGAATGGAATGCGCAAGACAAAGGTATAACCTAGGACATTTCATTTTACCGGTCATAGGTGTGTAGAGAAGTTTGTGACCGGGTTTAGGATAGATGGCCGTACTATCAAGAGGGGCAAACTTGTTTGCATATCGGTCATCTAGTGCCACTTGAGTGATCTAACTTTGCATCGTCGCTAGGATTGAGTGGCGTGGCAAGTTGAGTGGCTAATCCTTTGAAAAATGATTGTGAAAATGCTAACACACATACACATAGTGGTGTACACTTGGTGGTGTTGGCACATTTATAAAGGAGATGAAGTTGGAGTTGATGTGGATCAACTCGGCGATGGAACGGAGGTGAGAAGGGTTCGAAACTCCACCGGCGGAGTGTCCACCCATAGAGTGCGGACAGTCCGACGGTGCCACCGGCGCCCTATACAGAAAAGATAGGGTCTCATAGAGTGCACCGGACACTGGTCACGCAGTGACCAGACGCTGGGGTACTGTGTCCGATCAGTGGCAGCAGAGCGCGCGCAGGCATCGGAATTCGACCGGACGCTGGCGCTGAAAGTGACTGGACGCTGGCAGGGTGCGTCCGGTTAGGCTGACGTATGGTGATGTAGATGATGAAGAAAAGTTGGAGAAGGACTGGACGCTGATGCTGCGTCCGATCATGACCGACCGGACGCGTCCGGTCGCGACTAGAACCTTACTGGAAACGACCGGAAGCTGGGGTTCTGCGTTCGGTCACTTTGAGCAGCTACGTCCGGTCATCACTGGACCGTTGAGATCAAGCGACTAAGGTTGAATGAAGGCAACATGTGGCGAGCATCCGTTGATCGTATGCTGAGGTCTAGCGTTCGGTCGATATGACCGGCGTGTCCGGTCAACCCGAAAAACACCCAGTGAATGGGTAACGGCTAGTTTAGCCTATGGGGCTATAAATAGAAGGGGGTCTTGGCCATGGCTGGGGCTGAGCACCTCGGGGACTTTGTGTCCATGCTTGAGAGTGTTTGGGAGCCCTCCATCTCATATATGCTTGATAGTGATCATCCGATTGTGTGAGAGAGCGATTCTAGTGCGATTGCATCGTGAGGTTGCATCGAGTGTCACTAGGTGATCGAGTTGCAAGCCGGTGGTGCTTGTTACTCTTGGAGGTTGCCACCTCCTAGATGGCTTGGTGGTGGTCTCCG
Organism: Miscanthus floridulus; assembly: GCF_019320115.1. Lineage (NCBI taxonomy): Eukaryota > Viridiplantae > Streptophyta > Magnoliopsida > Poales > Poaceae > Miscanthus > Miscanthus floridulus. Next base: position 114,569,387 of record NC_089595.1, read on the forward strand.
TCGAAGCCCGCAAGAAGCTTGTGCGGTGCTCCAGAGAAGAGCTTTGTGAGGGGCATTGTGCTCGCCCCATGGGAGCCATGAAGAGCAACTCTAATTGAGCATGTCATTGAGGTACCCTCACTTTTGAGGTAGGTTCTTGTGGTGCCCGACGTGTGGGCTTGGCGGGTGATGCCAATTAGCCACCGAACCACCAAGTGAGTAGTCGACACAACGGGGACTAGCGTGTTGGCAAGCACGTGAACCTCAGGAGAAAAATCACCGTGTCAACCTTGTTCTTCCTGTTGGTTTGCATCCTCGTTACACAAGCTTGTAATTACTTTCATATACATTGTGCTTGTGTAGTTGCTCTTGTATTTAGTTAAGCTTGTGTAGCTCACTAGTTACCTTCTTGCTTGTGTAGCATAGAAGTGGCTCCCTTTCATGGTTAATTTGGTTTGTGTAACCTTGTTAGTCACATTGCTTAGTTTGTATATCTAAGTATTTGCGCTCTCTAATTTGGCATTGGTTGTCTTGTTATTGAGCATTGCTAGTGAGCTTAGGTGGCTTTGTGCTTTTGCTTACTAGCTTGTGTAGGAGCTCCCTTGTTGCTTAAAGTACTAGTGGCATAGGTTTGTGTGACCTTGCTTCTAGAATTGGTTAGGTGAGCTCTAGCTAGCCCGACCCCTTTGTTGTTTAATTAGTATCTTTGGAAGGTGTTAGAGAACATAGATAGAGGGTGTAGTCTTGGATATACCGATAGTTTTAATTCCGCACTTGTTTCGGTTAGCTGGCGTGATTAAGTTTTAGTAACGAATATTCACCCCCCCTCTAGTCGCCATCTCGACCTCACACAAGCCTAAGCCCAAGATGGCCAACCATGCTTACATGGCCTCCAGATCCACCTATGATCTTGAGGGAGTGCCAGCTTCCATTGATTTAGTGCCCGAGAGCTCCTATGTGAGGGAAGAAGCGAGGTTGATCATTGAGACACCGCTCGCCATCATGCCACCACCAATCTATGCTATGAGTGGTGGCACTAGCTTTAAGTCCATGGCACATTCTAAGGCGCCCCTTGGCGGCACCAAGAAGAAGAAGGCAGCATCAACCCGACCAACCACCAGCTCCATCGGCCTCAAGCGGAAGGCACCTGAAGATAGCGGACCTAGCAAACTCTCTTTTGTAACGCCTTCGGACAATATGGCCTCTCACGCTAGCTCATCCATGCATACCGCTAGGCCTAGCCTCTCCTATATCGTGGTAGGCATACGCAAACCTAACGGAGGGTATGGGAAGGCACTCATGCGTAAGCCCGCTAAAAAGCCGGTGAGTAAGCCGGCCCCATCAGGGAAAGAGTCAGAATCCTTGGGTGCACCTCTTAGGTTCAAAAGGATGGTGAAGCCTCCTATTAGAGGGCAGCCCACTGGATTCTTTAGTGATAGTGATAGTGAGCAGCCATCAAAAGGGCCTACGCTCGCCACACTTAGTACTAGCAACAAAAGCCTGCGCACAAGCATTAGAAAGGCTAATGATCGTTTCGCCGAGAGTCTAGTGAAAATCAAAGACCTCAGTGATGAGATCAATGAGCTTCGCCGTGGCTTTGGAGAAAAGGTTGTTAGGGTGCAAAGGCGGCGGGAGTTGAGCACCCTCTAAACCAACCTTTCTAGGCCACTCCTGCTAAATAATTAGGCGCATCTTTATATTTCAAGTTTTTCATTCCAATCATTTTGAATTCCAATCATGTAATGCGCCCTTCATTTTATCTTTGAATAAAGAATTTATTATTAGAAATATTTTGTTGCACTTGTTTTCTTTTGTTGTTAGAATAAAAACAGGAAAGAAAACAAGTGTGGGGGAGGCACTACAACCACCTCCAACTCAGTTGCACAAAAGACGGCCAAATTCAAACTCGGTTTGTGCAATTCTCACTCTCTCACTCCATATTCCATAGAAGTTTTAAAACTGAATAAATTTAAAATAAACTAAAAAAATGCACCATCTCCATGTCTTCCTATGATTAAAAGTTTGCATACTTTTTATTCCTTGCTAATATTCCTAAAACTTGTGAACACTTACCATAGGGAACCCATTCTATCTAAGTAATTGACGAATGAGATATAGTAGGATGATATGAGACTTGCTCATTTTTGCAAAGTACTTGGGGTTTACCTTACAAATCAAAATTCAAAATAGCATGTTCCTTGAATGACATTCAAATACCTACCAAGGCCATATATGATCATACATAACAAAACCTTACATATATGCCTCTTACTTTGTATTGAGTTTGGTCAAGTTTTGTGACCCCTATTGAGAGATGTTTCATGCTCCCAAGATCAAAACTCACATACACATCACAAATAAACAGTTGTTCCTACACTGCGAATATGCTAAAACATGTTTTCCATTTCCAGCAAAATAAATACTCCATGCTCTAAAATATGATCTCACCAGCATATTTCTTAGAAAGAGACAAAAAGGCTATGCGAAAAGTTCTGAAAAAGAAAGAATGGGACACATGAAGATCCCAAAAGCATTCAAAAAAAGAAAAAAATGGGCACATGAAGACTCAGAGAAAATAAGCTAGCCATGTCTCAAAACAAAAGGTAGAAGAAGAGATCATACCAAATAGAGGAGTATTGTCGGTGCTTTGGAACCAGGGGTCCCTCAACCAACGAGTGAATTTGTGCTGCGTGCCCCTAATCCTGGATGGTGATGCAAAGAGACACAAGGTTTATACTGGTTCAGGCAATCGAGGCTCTACGTCCAGTCCGAGAGATCGATCTTGTATTCCTTGCACCGGAGTGCTCGTAGTGGGGGGTTACAAACTAGGTGAGAGAGGGAGCTAGCCCCAGGTCTCGGCGTGGGTGGTGCGGGCTACTTGAGGCGTTGTTCCCAAGCAGCGCAGGAGTGCGTAGTTCTAGCGGTGTGTTCGTCTTTCTTCTGGTCCCCCTAGAATGGCCCCGGTCCCTCCCTTTTATACTCTAAGGGAGACCTGGGACCGTACATAGATTGCTACATAGCACTTCTGTAAATGGGGTGGCGTGTCTGAGCCCTGTAGCCGGCCACTATTGTGGTATGGTCGATGGAGTGGCCCTGTCCTTGTCGTGCAGAAGTGACGCGCCGGTCATACTCGATTTTGTGCGTCGTGGGGCTCCAGTACAGCTTGATGCAGGACATGGCGGGCGACGTGCTGGTCACCGTGCAATGACGTTGTAGGGAGCAGCGGCCCTGCAGACGCCGAGGCCGAGCCATCGTGGGGGGCTCGGCGGACATGGATCCTCAGGCTGCCGAGCCCCTGAAGCAAACTGCCGAGGCCTTGGGGGGAGTTATTGGACCTGGGTACTGATTCCGAGGCTACAGTAGCCCAGACGTGGCTCCCCACGCTACGTTGTCGTCGGAGTAGGAGTTGGCAGCACAGTGAGGCATGGGCGTCCACCATGTGTATGGTGATTAGTATAGTGGCGGGTAACCCCTGCCTAGTCCGGGCGACGTGCAGGTCATCGTGTGATGACGTCGTGGGGAGCTGTAGCTCTGCAGGTGCCGAGGCCAAGCCATCGTGGGGGGCCCCGGCGGACGTGGGTCCTCAGGCTGCCAAGCCCCTGAAGCAAACTGCCGAGGCCTTGGAGGGAATTATTGGTCCTGGGTACTGATTCCGAGGCCACAGTAGCCCAGACGTGGCTCCCCATGCTGCGTTGTCCTTGGAGCAGGAGTTGGCAGCTCAGTGAGGCATGGGCGTCAACCATGTGCATAGTGGTTAGCACAGTGGCGGGTAACCCCTGCCCCGTCCTGCCTCCTGTCCCGTCGGCCATTCTGCTGTACTGTGCCGAGCATGCGGCCGATGTCAGGGGCAGCAGTTGGCTGAGTTAATGCGACACGACATTTTGTCAGAGGAATGGGAGAAGGAAGAGGCAGCGGAGTGTCGCCGAGCCCGCCTCGCGCGAGACGGATGGTCAGTGGCCCGGCCGAGGCCTTTGGCGGGGAGTCGCTCGAGGTCAGTGGTGAGGGGGCCTCAGGCGAGTCGGAGAACCGGCCGAGGCCAGTGGTGAGGGGGCCTCGGGTGAGTCAGAGAATCGGCCGAGGCCAGCGGTGTTTAGCTGGTTTCGATCTTTACGAAGTCTAAGCAGTCGTTTTTTGGGTCTTGCTTAGGGTACCCCTTCTCACGGTATCCAACAGTAGCCCCCGAGCCTTGGGGGGAGTGGAGGCACTCCCCCTGAGGTTCTGACGAGGATTGGCTCTCGACAGTTCCCGTTGGGATGGTGTTTTGTACTCGAGGTTTCGGTGGGTGCGCGCGAGCGCACCCGCCGGGTGTAGCCCCCGAGGCCCTAGAGGAGTGATTTCACTTCTTCAGGGGCTTTTTTCTCTTTTGAGTGAGGGGTGTTTGCCGGGCCCATGGGTGCGAGTTCGGATCGTAGGGCCTCGACGATGCTGCGGAAAAAGCCCCTCAGCCTCCGCCTGGAGCGAGAGGGCCGTCAGGGGTTCCCCCGGCTTTTTGTACGACCCCCGTGCTTCCTTTTTGCTCAGAAGGAGGGGTGGAAGATGCCGTGCTACCCTCGATGGGCGCGAGCGTCGGCATTTCCGGTGAGCTATTATCGGGTAAGTCCGAGTGGAGGCCCGTACCCCGTTCGCTGGGGGTCGGCTAGCGGTCTGGAGACGCGTTCCAAGAGTACCGGCGGGTTTCTCTAGTGGGTGCCAAGGCCATTCGCTGGGCCTCGGTGGCTCGGTGCCTCCCTACGGTGGGATCCCATTCGGAGACCTCCCTGCCGGTCTCGGACACGACATAGGGTGCGCCCGTACAGGCTCGCCCGTAGTCGTCCCTGGCTCTTTTGCCCTAGGGCAGCTGTCGAAACCCCTGGGGGCCCAGCCTTCGAACCCCTGGACTGTAACGGGCTTGGGTCGCTTTGTCTTTATCTTGGGCGTAGGAAGAGCCCCCGAGCCTCCACACGAGGCGAGAGGGCGGTCAGGGGTCCTCCCGACTTTTTGTCCGTCCCCCGCACGTCCTTTTCGCTCGGACAGGGGGCTATTTGCCGATCCTACTCGTGTGCGAGCTTGAGCCGCTGGGTCTCGGCAAAGTTGCAGGAGGAGCCCCCGAGTCTCTCGTGCGGAGCGAGAGAGCGATCAGAGGTCCCCCTGGCTTTTTGGTTCACCCCTCGCGCGTGAGGGTCTGTCTGCCGAGCCCCCCTCGGGTGCGAGCCTAGGTCGCGGGGTCTCGGCGTCTTTTGCAGAAGGAGCTCCCTAGCCTCTGCACGGAGCAAGAGGGCCGTCAGGAGCTCTTCTGGCTTTTTGAACGACCCTCGCGCTTCCTTTTTGCTCGGAAGGAGGGTTTGTTTTGCCGAGCCCTCTCGTGTGCGAGCCTAAGTCGTTGGGCCTCGGCAATGTTTTTGCAGGAAGAGTCCCTTAGCCTCTGCGTGGAGCAAGAGGGCCGTCAGGGATTCTCCTGACTTTTTACTCGACCCTCGCGCTTCCTTTTCGCTCAGAAGGAGGGGTGGAATGTGCCACGCTACCCTCGGTGGGCGCGAGCGATGGCAGTTCCGGTGAGCTGTTATCGGGTAAGTCCGAGTGGAGGCCCGTACCCCGTTCGCTAGGGGTCGGCTAGCGGTCCGGAGACGCGCTCCAAGAGTACCGGAGGGTTCCTCTAGTGGGTGCCGAGGCCGTTCGCTAGGCCTCGGTGGCTCGGTGCCTCCCTACGGTGGGATCCCATTCGGAGACCTCCCTACCGGTCTCAGACACGACACAGGGTGTCCCAAGCGTTTCACTTGCTTGGGCCTCGGCCTCGTATAGGCTCGCCCATAGTCGCCCCTGACTCTGTTGCCCTGGGGCGGCTGTCGAAACCCCTAAGGGCCCAGCCTTCGAACCCCTGGACCGTAGCGGGCTCGGTGCCCAGTTCCTTTGCCTGAAAGGAATTGGGGGGGTTATTTCTCTCCCTACGGCTAACAACGACAGGCGCGTCTTTTGAGGCGACTTTTTCAGGGTAGCGAAACGGCGCCTACTGCTGCTGCGGTTGGACGCGACGTGGCGTCAGCCGACGGGACGTATCTGCATGCACGATTTAATGAGGAGGGAGTGGGCGTGTGGGCGGTAAAACCGGATCTGGATAACCGCGCCGGATCTTTTGGGGGAAACTTCCCTGATTTCGTCGCCCGGCGGTTTCGTCTTGTCCCTGCATAAATACGCAAAGAACCTCGCCCTTCCCCTTCTTACCTTTTCCGCACTCGCCTTTGCTGCCTTCGTGCCGTTGCTGAGAGCATAGAGCGTCGGGGAGGAGAAGGGGAAGGGTGAGAGACTGAAAGAGAGAGGGAGAGAGATTACCGCCGTAGCAGCGTCCTTCGCCGCGCAATGGCTGGTGGTCCCGTCATCCTCCCGACGGATCCCTGGGAGCGGTCCGACGTCACCGAGGAGAAGTTGCAGTCGCTCGTGGAGGCCAGTCTTCTTCACCCGATCACCGACCCTGACGAGCCGGAGTGGATTGCTCCGGGGAACGAGTCGGAGCCGAGGCCGCGCGACGGCTACGTGGTGAGCTTCGTCGTCTTCCACGAGCGAGGCCTCGGGTCGCCGGTGGATAACTTTATGCGGGCGCTCCCGCACTACTATGGCGTGGAGCTTCACAATTTCAGCCCCAACTCCATCGCGCAGGCAGCCATCTTCATCGCCGTCTGTGAGGGGTACTTGGGGATCACTCCCCACTGGGAGTTGTGGCTCCACTTGTTCCAAGCAACGTTCACCACCAAGCCGGGGGGAACGAGGGGGCCTCAGAAGGTGCAGAGGGCCGGCGGCTGCACCCTTCACGTACGCCAAGACTGGCAGTCCCTCTACATCCCGGCCCAGCTGTCCTCGTCCAACCGTCGTTGGTATGACGGCTGGTTCTACCTCCGCAACGACGGCGGAGGACTTCCCCCTTATACCGGGTGGGTTGTAGAGAGTCAACCAGAGAAATGGGGATACGGCGTCATCAAGGTCGATCAGCCTAGGCTAGAACCGCTCTTGAGGGCCTTGGGGAAGCTGCGTGACCACGGCCTTTCGGCGGCCGTGGTCGTGGCGGCTTTTCACCGCCGGAGGGTGTTGCCGCTGATGGCCCGGCGGCGGTGGCTGTTCGAGATGACGCCGGGCGATCCGATCGCTGGTGTCAAGATGTCCGCCTTTGCCCTTACCGACGACGAGACCCTGCGTCGGGTGAGAGAGGCGGTAGACGGGAAGCCGAAGATTGACGATTTGATGCCGTTCCCGATGCACCCGTCGCGGGGGTATGTCTCGCTGGTAAGTTGGATGTTGTCGAGGCTTTCACGGCCTTCTTGTTTTTCATTTTTTTTTCTTTTTTGTCTGTTGTCTTACTTCGTTGTTCCCACAGGGGATAAGAGACGTGCGAGGCTCCCCGCCGCCCGTTCCCGAGGACGCCCATCGGCGATCCGTGAACAGGGCGCGTGCCGAGGAGGAGAAGAAGAAGAAAGATGCCAAGGAGGCGAAGCGCACGAAGAAGCTCCTCGCGCGCGAAAAGCTGGACACCCGTCACCGGCGTCAGAAGCTCGACGGTCTCCCGTTGGAGCTGTCTCCCTCGTCGTCGATGTCGGATTCTTCGGGCGACGGCGGCGGGCGCGAGGTGGGGACGGCCTGCCTAGAACACCTCCCCGACATTAGGGAGATGGTGCCCGGGGCGCCGGCAAGGAGCCTGACGCCCCTAGGAGGAGGAGGCGTCCCGGGGCCAGTGGCGGCTCGTCCCGGGGCCGAGGCCGACACACCCGAGGCACGGGTGTTGGAGGAGCGTGCCGTCAGCCCGATGGGTTCGACGGTGGAGGTGGAGCCGGCGATAGTGGGGGCGACCCCATCGTCTCCGTGAAGGGTCGAGGAGGTGCCGGGGCCGCGCTGCTGCCACCACCGCCGCCATTGCAGAGGAGGCTGGCGGTGTCGAAGCGGCTGCATCCCCGTTCGCGGTAAGCGTTTTTTTTGGTGGAGTTCGTAGTACTTCTTGTTTGCCCCTCGGTCGCATGCTGACCTTGGGAGTGTCTTTGCTTCCAGCCAGACGCATCTGGTGGAAGATCCTCCCTTGGCGCCCCGTAAGGCGCTCAAGGTGAATGTTAGCTCCTCCGCCCATCAGGCAGCGGAGGCGTAGGCTGGCGTGCAGCGTGGCACGGCGTCGGGCAGGGCCGTTTCGGAGGAGGCGGCTGCCCAGGAAAAGGGTGCCGAGGCAGCCGCGGAGCGAGTGGAGGAGGAGGAGCCCACGCCTTGTGATGTCGCGGGTCTTGGGGCGAAGGAGGCTGGGGCGTCCACCATTGCCAAGGCCATTGAGGGTGAGGCCGGAGCCCCCAAGACCTCTGAAGCCAGGGCGGTGGACGCCGGGGCCACCGAGGTAGAGATGGCGGAGGCCAGAGCCCCCGGGTCCGTCGAGGCCGAGGCGATGGAGGTGGAGACGGAGCAAATTTTGGCGCCGCCCCTGGTTCAGACAATCTCGTCTGATGATTCTTCCTGAGGGAAGGAGGCGGCGGACGCCGAGGCGGCTAGTACCGTGGAGCAGCCGGTCCCAGATCCCGCCGAGGGGAGTTCGGCCCTTGCCCGGCTATGGCCCGAGCCCCGTGGGTGGAACTTCCCGCGTGTTTTCTGGCGGAACCAGGCTGATCCCAAGGGGGAGCCTATGTTCGCCCTTGAAGATATCGTAGAGGGGGGGCGGTGGGATACCCTTGAGCAGTACCACCAACTGGCAGTGCGGTCGCTGCAGACGGCGATGACTATTATGGGACGGGACTTGCCCGGTGTTACCCAGGTAAGTACTTTCCTCTCCCGTGCCGAGTTGTTTTCTCTTCAAGTCCCCTCGCAGTGTTTTGACGCGCGTTTCTTACCTTTATAGGAGCTCGAGACCCAGTCCCTTGGGAAATCGGTGTTCCTACGAAGGGAGAGGGATATCTGGGACTAGCTCCGGTGGCAGAAGGGCCTGCTTGCCGACGCCCAGGGGCTTTTGTCAGCGCGGAGTGCGGAAGTGGAGGACCTCTGCCTTCATTGTGCTGACCTTCAGGCCGAGTTGGTCGCGGCTAAGGGGCAGGCTGCCCCCTTGGTGGCGAAGATCAAGGAACTGGAGGAGGAGCGAGACTCCTTCAGGTCTCGGGCCCAAGAAGCGACGGCCTCTGTGAAGGCCACAGCCAGGCAGCTGGGTGCGGAGCAGAGCGAGCATCAGGCGACGAGAGTCGCCTTGGCAGAGGCTACCAAGGCGGCCGAGGCCTCTCGGGTCGAGGTCCTAGCCTGGAAGAACAAGGCCGAGGGTAAGTTCTGCTGAACCGTGTTCCTTGTTCCATTTGTTCCGGTTCGCGTTTGACTCCTGACCCCTCGTTGCGACGTAGATCTGAAAAAAGAAGCTTCCCAGGTGGCTGAGGCCTCTGTCGCAGCGCAAGCGGCGCTGGATGTTGAGGTCCGGGAGCACGAGGCGCTACGCGGCACTTTCCGTACCGCCTGCGAGGCCCTAGACGTCGAGGAGGTCCAATCAGCCAGCTCCCTTAGGAGCCGCCTGATTGCGTTGAGCGGCCACGTCCACGAGAGGCTCTAGGGGGCATTGCATGTAACACCTCGGGTGTTAGCCTTGCATAACTTGACTTGCATAACATGAGCATGAGCGTCAAGCATTCATAAATCATCATTTACAATTGAAACATTTGATCGAAACATATGAAACATTTCTTGTTATTTCATGTTTCTTGGAACATATGCATATGATCTTGTACAAATGAATGCAAGTGGGTAATGCTAGTCACTAAAACACCTTAGCTATACTTAGGTTAGCAAAAGGAACCTTGTTCATGAAGGCCATATTTCATGATCAAGCATTTGAGTGTTATTTCATGTGTTGGGCTGAATAGCTATATGAGTGACTACTACTTGAAATGCTTAAATGACCTTGCAAATTGTCTTAACATGCTTAGGGTATCATCATGAACAACTTTGGTATTTAGGGCTAGGGCTAGTTTGGTCATTTAGCCATGGTTTGAATGTGTATCATGATTTCAAAGTGACAAGTTTGACTAAAGTTGAACTAGGTGTTAGGGACCTTGCATGGAGGAGTTCACTAAAGCAAAGTTGTAGTGTTTGACATAAGGAACAACTTTTATTTTTGGGTCATGAACTGATTTAGCTTCTAACATGCTTGAATGGGTCCCACAAAAACCAGCAAAACTAAGCTTTCATTACTTAACAAATTTTTCTAAGTCCTTTTTGCTATGGCAGTTGACAGGCTCACCTTAGGATCGATTTTTCTCCCTATCTGTTGCGAATTAGAGGAAGGTTTCTTAAGTGATTTTGTAAATGGTACATAGGTCTACAAAATATATTCTGGATGTTTGCACGAAGGAGCCACCGATTAGCCGATAAACCGTTTCGAAAACGCGCTGTCAGGCACTGATCGGGCGACTGACGAACTGAATCGTCCGTTCTTTAGTGGCCGACCGGGGCAGAGTCCGCGCACCGCGTGGACGTCGCGGCTGGCCGCGCGTCGCCGGCGCTCTGTCCAGCGCGGCCAAGGCAGGCAGGCGCGCGCCTTCAAGTCCCCAGCACCCGCCCGCACTCAGCCACGCTCCATTTTCACTTCGCCTCGGTCTCCTTCGCCGTTCGCAGCGCCCGCAAGCACAGCAGCAGCGCCGCCGTCGCCGTTGACAGCACCAACCCACGCCTGGCCACTCAATCGCCACCGCAACCTCTTCACCATCATCTCAGCGACTCACTGTGCCCGCCCGTGCCCGCTGACCACGCTCGGTAAGCTCCAGCCGCGTGCACAGGCTCGCCGGAGCTCCTGCCGCTAGCTCCGTCATCGTGGCCGGAGCGCCACAGTCCCCCTCTTCAAGCGTTAGCTAGCGCGCTAGGTCCGCCGTAGTACCCCGGTGCTCGTCCGAGCCTTAGGTCGGGTCACCGAGGACGTCGCTGGTGTTTTGCCATGGTCCAGCCTCGCCATTCCGCCATGGCCGCTGCCGCTAGCTCTAGGGTCAGCAATAGGTCCGACCAAGCGGCTCAATAGGTTCGCCAGGTCGTGTAGGTCCTACCCTGATGACCTCATCGCCGGCGAAGCTCGCCGTCGTCGAGCCGCAGTCGCGCAGTGCCCAGCAGCGCCGCTGCTCTGCTCCGTGTCACTGACGTGTGGGGCCCCCTGACCACCGGGTCCCACCTGTCAGCGACAGCAGTAGAGAGGGCTAACTCATTTTGAATCCAGTTTTTGATTTGTTTTGTGAAATTTATATCTCCAGTTTGCTAGCTCCAAAAATTTTGAAATAAATATGATTATGTTGCTTAGGAAGTGTAGTATTTAGTAAAAATATGTTCTTGGCTTCAACAGTAGAAATTTCTGAAAATTTAAATAGGGATTTCAAATGTGCTTTTGAATGCATTCAAATTTGTTTATTTTATATCTAGAGTTCCTGTGCTCCAAAATTTATGAAATTTTTGTGGTAGCCTATTCTTGTCATACCTGAGCTTGGATAAAAATTTGAGAACCAGTGCATGTGTAGATCTATAGTTATAGATTTTTCTTTTATAAATAGTTAATCCTTGCATGAATTTTTATAAATTAATTATGAGTCCAAAATTCATGAAATTTATTGGAGGTGATACTAGTACCATATGGATGTTAAGAAAAATAAGAAATCTGTTGCTTGACACTTTTCAATAGGATTTTCCATTTATGCTATTTCAAGCCTTGCTTCCTTATCATTTTTGTATAGGATGTTCTACTTAGTAAAATGACATGAAATTTTTATAGTAGCCCTTTGATAGCATTAATAAGACTCTGTAAAATTTTGAGAATTTATTAAGCACATTTGATATATATTTATTATTTAGCCTAGATATCTAAATAAAATAATAAAGGCAATTTAATAAATAGTTTGGGCTTCACCATTATATCATCTTAACTGTATTTGGTATGCTTACACTGTTGGTAGGTTATATGTTGTCAAATTTTGAATGATTACCTGATGTAGAAATATTCTTACTTTATATTGCATGTTAACACATTTCTGGACTGATTCTAGAGTGTAATGAGTTACATGTTGAAACAAGTGTAGACTGTAAAAATGGTTAATAACAAAGTTGTAGAGAATTTGATAAGCTTTCCAGAAAGTCCAGGATCACTGTTTTTGAATTTGTAGAACTCCAGTTATGAGTGAAACAAGTAGCTGCTGGTTATGGTGTAGTCGATGCATTGTAGAAATAGTTAAGTAATAATTGAGAAGAGATATGCACCTACTCAAACAACGCGATGCACTTGTTAACATCTATGCATTCGTGATACTCATACCATACTCATGCATCTAGGATCGGAGGAAGAGATCACGTTGCTGGAATTCGAAGAAGCAGAGGAAGGGAACCCGCAGGAGAATCCGCAAGTCCCCGCTCCCGAAGGCGTGGAGCAGAACCCTGAAGAGCTTCCGAAGTGCTCTGACCATCGTCCTACTTCCTTTCTGTGAGGCAAGCCCCGGAGCATTATAAGTCTCCCAGTAATTTACAAATGTTTACTTACGTATTTATGATTGATGCATTAGGTATAAGAGTTGAATGAAACCACTTGATGCATGTACATTCCTTGTCCAGATATTAACCCTTTAACCGGTATAGGTCCAGGATCGAATATATGCTTAGCCATGCTTAGACCGGTAGAAGTCGGGTGATGTCCTGTTACCTGCGAGATATAGGTGGATACCGGAGCACGGTTGGCTATATCTGCTATCGTGGAACAGAACCATGTGGTAAAAATAAATTGAGACCGGGCGGGATGTCGATAGAAAAGCAACAAGGCATGGAGGTCTTGGGTGTGGATCTATCCCCGTCTGTGTCGATCAAGGACCGTACCGTTGTTGGAACTTCTGACAAGATTGAACGCATGCCTCTCACTTAGCTGGCCGGATAACTCGTTCCGACCGCGAAGCCGAGTAATTCAACTCAGGCCGGGAATCGTTCTGTTGTGCGCTCCTTCCGGGGAACGATCAGACTGAGCCCAAGGGCAGGCTTGGCCTGAGCATCCTGGCATCTGGTGTTCCAGATTGTGCGGCGTAGTACGAACCCGCAAAATGTGTACCAGAGTTGTACCAAAGGTGACCTAAGACTATCGTGGCTGATAGATCTGGGTTTGTGTTAGGAATAAATTCCCAGCTGGTTGAAATCGATTCGAATCGCCGTCTCTCCCGGATAGTGAGAAACTTGGCTAGCTCCAACATCGTAGTAACTGTGTTATGAAACGTGATGGTTCAAATGAATATGGAATTACAATATCTGCTATGGTTACTATTGTATGATTCTAAATAACATACCACATGTTTGGCATAGGATAGTTGCTAACCTAGAAATGGATAGTTATAATTAACTTGATAAAAGAATCACAACTGTACAACGGTTAATTGCCTTTTTCGCAAAAATGTTGTCAAGTTACGTCCACTTATACAGCCTTGCATAATCCTTGGAGTCATTTTATTTCTGGTTCATGACGGGTAAGTCTAGCTGAGTACCTTCTCGTACTCAGGGTTTATTTTCCCATTGTTGCAGATGGCACTGTGTATCATGGTTATTGCAAGAGTTGCTTCTATCCCGCTGTGGATGAGGAGTAAGCCTTGGGCAGGCTTCCTTAGTAATTCCTATCTTTGCTTTTGTGGACCGTGATCTGGTTTGGCACTGTATTAACTATGTTGGAAAACCTTATCTCGAACTTATTTGCTTCCGCTTTGTTTATCAAACTTGTTTTGTAATAACTTTTATTCGTGCTCTGATGACGAAAAGTATCTGTGAACTTTATATAATATGTGGCATGTATGTTGAATCCTATACGATCTTGGTTGTTGTAAATCATTTATCGAGACCCGTCGTGGTACTCGACGGACTACCAGGTTTATATGGGTTCAAGTATGACAGTGCGACCGCTTGCGGATTGCCATTATACTTGTATTCTTATAAATTGGTCGGTTCTGCGACAGCTGGTATCAGAGTAAGATTCAACGTTAATTGTCACAAGTGTATTTAAAAACAAAAGTTTTTGTTTTCCAAAAACCCCTCTCTAGCAACTATTAGTATATAATAGGTATTTGAAATCTAAAGTGTGCCAATGATCACTTTCCTTATGCCCAAATTAAGGACTAATAGGTGGCTATTTAAGTTCTAACATGGGGGTTTTTACTTCGTCGTCCATACGGCGTGCTATAGTATGGATGCCATTCACTTGAGTGGTAGTGTATGGATCAAATGCCTCTACGCTAAGGTAAGATGAGAGTATGACCGCAAGATGTGAGCATGCGGTCGGGAAGAGTTAGTTTTGGTACGGCTATGTATGCATGCTTGCATGTGTATATGGTACGTATTTAATTGTGGGTTTAAATTCTTGTCGGGTAGATTGATATGGAAATATATGTATGGGTATACATATATGGAAGTATTTACAATTACATTCTGCATATTCATTATGGGTTTAGGGCTGAAATGAAATTTTATGCAGGTACACTAACAACGAAACGTGTAGCTCGACTAGTTACGCTATTTATGAGAGAACGTATGTATGCCACCGTATCTACCGTTAGAAACCAATTTTTCCTAAGTTTGTGAGGACGTACGGCACGAGCATGCATCATGTTAAAATACCATTCACATGATTACATTTGTTCCTCCCCTTATAAAGATTCTTACTCGGTTATGTAACTCTTATCCATTATGGCATTGTCTCACCATGGGTACATGTTAATGGTGTAGATGGCACGCACCAAGCAGACTGCTCGCAAATCCACCGGAGGCAGAGCTCCTAGCCGTTAGCTTGCTCCATGTACGTGTCAACGTCACACGTTCCTTGGAGAGTTTGGGATGCCTACACTCTTATGGAGAGTGCTCAGCTATGTAGGCTATCCTGATGGAATGGAACCCCGCTACTTCTGGGCGAATGAGCGGTTGGGAGAAGGTCTCTTAGTTACTGTGGAGGTAATTGTTCATCCCCGAGGTGACGATTCTGAGTGGACAGGTTGGTGTTATGAGTCGACTGGCAGGACTGCTGAAGAAGCAGCTGGCAGGGCAGCCTTTGGGATCCTGAGGGATATCATGGATCGTTTTCCTCAGGAGCTGGCAGCCGCTATGGTTGGAGTCTTTCCAAGAGGTAATCCCTCCACTGACTCATGGCAGCAGGCAAGAGGAAGACCTTTAGAGATTGGTGCAGCAGAAAGGCAGAACAGCGATAACCCTGCCATGAGCACCATGTTTGCAGTGATGAGAGTGTTAGAGGGAGTTGAAGGTAGCCTCAGACGTGTGTCTGGTGCTCTTGGTCATGCCCGCGAAGACCGACGTCAGCTTCAGAGGGAGCACGACGCCGAGATAGAAAGGCTCACTGAAGAAATGACTCGGTTAACTCACCAGCGAAATGCAGCTTGGTCCAGGGAAGATGTCCTGAGAGCTCGACAGTTTGAGCTGGAACAGCAGTTGGCCAATGCGGAGGGATACAATGATAATCTGCATGAAGAGGTTCACCTACTGCACAATCAGCTCCACCCTTATGTACCACCTGGAGCCGTAGAAATGGGTCTAGAGGGGTACGAGGAGGAAGAAGAAGTGGCACCTGAAGAAGAAATAGAACCTGGGGAAGGAGATGATTCTGCGTCTGACCTCGATAGTGATCATGATGAGGATTAGATCGCTTAGCGTGTAGTGGGAAGACTAATGTATCACCTTTATTTATGTAATGAACCTATAGTTGGAATTTGGCATTAGTAACCAGTCTATCATGTAATGCTAATTGCACGTTTGGGTAAACGTTAATGCAATTCCAGTTCCTTGTCGGTCATCATGCTTTAAATTGCATGCGTTATGAGCACGATAAGTGGTCAAATTGGCGATGTCATGTTGCGAGAATGAATTATTATGCCTCTGATTTTATTGTGCTTTCGAGAATTTTTTTTTCTCCAGTAATTTCAGTTTGGCATGAGTACCTAATTCGTCTGCAATCTCTTGGCATCGACCCATAATCACTTATTGTTGCAACTTCGCAGATGACGCGCACCCGTGCTGGAGCTGGTGGTAGCCAGGATGGCAACCAGGATGACTTGCCACCCCCACCGCCACCATCTGCTCAGGAATTCTTTACCCAGTTCCTGGGTAGCCAGAGGACAATGGAAGAAGCTTTGCGCCTCATCGCGCAAAACACTGCTCGTGGCCACCCACAGCAACCAGGGGCCGAGCCAAATCAGCACAGTACATTCAAGGAGTTTCTGGACACGAAGCCTCCGATCTTCAAAGTGGCTGAGGAACCACTGCAGGCCGATGAGTGGCTGAATACCATCGAGCAGAAATTTCGTCTGCTAAGGGTCACCGAGCACCTCAAAGCTGAATATGCTTCTCATCAGCTGCAAGGACCAGCAGGAATCTGGTGGACGCACTTTCTGTCGTCTCTGCCTGCTAATGCGAGAGTGACCTGGGATCAATTCAAGCTAGCTTTTAGGGGACACCATATTCCCCTAGGCCTGATGCGCATGAAAGCAGCCGAATTTATGAGGCTCACTCAGGGAACCAAGTCACTCACAGAATATATGCACGCATTCAACAACTTGTCAAGATATGCTCCAAGTTTTGTGGATACTAAAGAGAAAAAGATTGAGAGTTTCAAGCGAAGTTTGGGTACCAAATTAATGAAGACTATGGCAAATTCTCGATGTGCCACGTACAATGAGTTTATTAGTGATGCCTTGACCCAAGAAAACCACAACAACCTGCATGCAGTTGCTAAGGGTCGCAAGAGGGCATATGAGGCCAGTGCATCCGGATCTTTTCAGTCAAAAGCGCCTATCACAGCTAGGCCACCATTTCGTCCACCTGCATCCAAGTTCAGGCCTCCACCACCGAAAGCTCAGAATAACAGGCCACAGAAACCGTTTCGTAAGGCGTTCACTATTGCCTTACCAAAAGGGAATGGTAATCAGGACAGCTCCACCGGATTCAAAAGTAATCAACCTTGTTTCAACTGCAACCAACTGGGTCATTGGTCCAAGGAGTGCCCCCACCCCAAGAGGAATGGCAACCCAAATCAGAACAATCAAAGGCAGATGAATGCCAGGGCACGTCAGGGACAAGTGCATTATACCGCTGTGGAGGAAGTGCCCGTCGGAGAAGTTGTCACGGCTGGTATGTTTCTTGTCAACAAGCATCCCGCTGTTGTTTTATTTGATTCGGGAGCTTCTCATTCATTTATGAGTCAAGCATTTGCATCTAGACATGATCAAGAAATAATTGAAGTAAGTAAAGGGGGTTTTAATATAAGTTCAGCAGGGGGAACTGTTACTACCAAAAAGATAGTCAAAAAATGTACTCATCTTGATACAAGGGAGGGAGTACACAACAGATCTGATAATATTGCCGGGGTTGTCGATAAGTGTAATCTTAGGCATGAATTGGATGAAGTATCATGGTGCTCTTATTGACACTAGCACCCATACTATCATGTTGAGAGAACCCACGGGAGGGAATGCTTTTCTAGTTCCACTCTCCCGCGATTTCGAACCCCAACATTTAGCCTGTGCTATCCAAGCCACCACCATATGTGATATCCCAGTGGTTTGTGAGTTTCTGGATGTATTTCCAGAGGAATTACCAGGTCTACCACCAGATAGGGATGTGGAATTTAAGATCGAATTAGTGCCAGGTACCGCACCCATATCCAGAAGGCCCTATAGAATGCCACCCAATGAGTTAGCAGAACTTAAAGTTCAATTGCAAGATCTATTGGACAAAGGTCTTATCCAACCTAGCTCATCTCCGTGGGGATGTCCAGCATTGTTTGTGAAAAAGAAGGATAAGTCACTAAGGATGTGTGTAGATTATAGACCACTCAATGCTGTGACCATCAAGAACAAATATCCGTTACCCCGCATCGACATCTTGTTCGATCAGCTAGCGAAGGCAAAAGTATTCTCCAAAATTGACTTAAGATCAGGTTACCATCAGATAAAGATCAGACCGGAGGATATACCGAAGACTGCTTTCTCTACTAGGTACGGCTTATACGAGTATTTGGTTATGTCTTTCGGACTAACAAATGCTCCAGCCTACTTTATGTACCTAATGAACTCGGTATTCATGCCCGAACTTGATAAGTTCGTGGTCGTGTTTATCGATGACATATTGATTTATTCAGAAACTGAGTCAGATCATGAAGAGCATCTGAGGATTGTCCTATCCAGACTGAGGGAACATAAGCTATATGCCAAGTTTAGCAAATGTGAATTTTGGATGAGCAAAGTGCCTTTCTTAGGTCACATTTTATCCAGAGATGGAATCTCAGTAGACCCATCAAAAGTGCAAGAGGTCATGGATTGGAAAGCCCCAACTTCGGTGCATGAAGTTCAGAGTTTCCTAGGGTTAGCAGGATACTATCGTCGGTTTATTCCAGACTTCTCAAAGATAGCTAAGCCTATGACCAGACTACTTCAGAAAGATGAGAAATACAAGTGGACACCAGAATGTGAAACAGCTTTTCACACCCTCAGAACCTTGTTGACTACAGCACCAGTGCTAGCACAACTAGACATTGAAAAGCCTTTTGATGTATTTTGTGATGCATCAGGAATAGGTTTGGGATGTGTACTTATGCAAGAAGGGAGAGTAATTGCATATGCCTCTCGGCAACTGAGAAAACATGAAGTCAACTACCCTACACATGATTTGGAACTTGCAGCCGTTGTCCATGCACTAAAGGTATGGAGACATTACTTGTTAGGCAATGTATGTCATATCTATACTGACCACAAAAGCCTCAAGTATATCTTTACCCAGCCAGAACTGAACATGAGACAACGTAGATGGTTGGAATTGATTAAGGACTATAATCTAGAAGTGCATTACCATCTGGGTAAAGCAAATATAGTAGCTGATGCACTTAGTCAGAAGTCCCATTGCAACACTATGGAAGCACTATTGGAAGATGGATTCAACTTGCTACATCCTGCCGTACTCCACAATATCACAATCAGTTGTTCGCTTGAGGGCCGAATCATAGAGCTACAGCAGACAGATGTAGGAATAAGTCACATCAAGAGAAAAATGCAAGAGCAAGAAACAAAACACTTTAGATTGGACGAAAGAGGTGTATTATGGTTTGAGGACCGGCTAGTGGTGCCAAAAGACCGAGAGCTAAGGAATCAAATTTTAGAAGAAGCTCACTCCTCCAAATTGTCTATCCACCCGGGTAGTAGTAAGATGTATCAAGACTTGAAAACCCGTTTTTGGTGGACTAAGATGAAGAAAGAGATCGCAGCCTATGTTGCAAGGTGTGATAACTGCAGTAGAGTGAAAGTCGTCCATATGAAAACCGCTGGATTACTTCAGCCACTGCCTATCCCAGGATGGAAATGGGAGGAGATCAGTATGGACTTTATCACAGGCCTTCCAACAACGCCCCAAGGTCACGATTCAATCTGGGTCATTGTTGATCGTCTCACCAAGTCAGCCCATTTTGTACCAGTTCACACAACATATCACGCGGGTAAATATTCTGAGTTATATGTTTCCCAGATCGTGAAGTTGCATGGAGTACCCTGGACCATAATATCGGATAGAGGACCGCAGTTCATAGCTCGTTTCTGGGAGCACTTACACCAAGCTTTGGGAACCAAGCTAATCAGAAGTTCAGCTTATCATCCGCAAACTTCAGGACAGACAGAGAGAGTAAACCAAATCCTAGAAGATTTACTTAGAGCTTGTGTTATATCTTCAAAAGGGTCATGGGAGAAATGGTTACCTTTAGCTGAATTCTCCTATAACAACAGTTACCAAGCGAGTATCAAAATGGCTCCATTTGAAGCCTTGTATGGCAGAAAGTGCAGAACTCCATTGAATTAGATTGAGCCCGGTGAAAGGAGATATTTTGGTATTGATTTTGTCAATGAAGCCGAAGAATAAGTATGTATCATCCAACAACACATGAAGGCAGCTCAATCAAGACAGAAGAGTTATGCCGATAGAAGAAGAAGACCACTAACTTTTGAAGTAGGTGACTATGTGTACTTAAGAGTATCACCCATGAAAGGTGTGAAGAGATTTGGGATGAAAAAGAAGCTTTCACCAAGATATGTAGGGCCATACAAAATTTTGGAACGGAAAGGAAATGTTGCGTATAAGCTACAACTACCAACAGAGATGAGTGCAATCTTTGATGTGTTCCATGTTTCTCAGCTAAAGAAATGTCTTCGAGTACCGGAAGAAGCTATTGCACCCACCAACATGCAACTTCAATCGGATTTGACTTATGAAGAAAAGCCAATTCGAGTATTAGAAGTGATGGAGAGAGTGACTAGGAGTAATATTATTAAGTTCTATAAGGTGGTGTGGAACAATCATAGTGAACAAGATGCTACATGGGAAAGAGAAGATTATCTGCAAGAAGTTTATCCCGCCTTTTTCCAAGAATGGTAGGTCTTGCAAATCTTGGGACGAGATTTTTTATAAGGGGGAGGGGCTGTAACACCTCGGGTGTTAGCCTTGCATAACTTGACTTGCATAACATGAGCATGAGCGTCAAGCATTCATAAATCATCATTTACAATTGAAACATTTGATCGAAACATATGAAACATTTCTTGTTATTTCATGTTTCTTGGAACATATGCATATGATCTTGTACAAATGAATGCAAGTGGGTAATGCTAGTCACTAAAACACCTTAGCTATACTTAGGTTAGCAAAAGGAACCTTGTTCATGAAGGCCATATTTCATGATCAAGCATTTGAGTGTTATTTCATGTGTTGGGCTGAATAGCTATATGAGTGACTACTACTTGAAATGCTTAAATGACCTTGTAAATTGTCTTAACATGCTTAGGGTATCATCATGAACAACTTTGGTATTTAGGGCTAGGGCTAGTTTGGTCATTTAGCCATGGTTTGAATGTGTATCATGATTTCAAAGTGACAAGTTTGACTAAAGTTGAACTAGGTGTTAGGGACCTTGCATGGAGGAGTTCACTAAAGCAAAGTTGTAGTGTTTGACATAAGGAACAACTTTTATTTTTGGGTCATGAACTGATTTAGCTTCTAACATGCTTGAATGGGTCCCACAAAAACCAGCAAAACTAAGCTTTCATTACTTAACAAATTTTTCTAAGTCCTTTTTGCTATGGCAGTTGACAGGCTCACCTTAGGATCGATTTTTCTCCCTATCTGTTGCGAATTAGAGGAAGGTTTCTTAAGTGATTTTGTAAATGGTACATAGGTCTACAAAATATATTCTGGATGTTTGCACGAAGGAGCCACCGATTAGCCGATAAACCGTTTCGAAAACGCGCTGTCAGGCACTGATCGGGCGACTGACGAACTGAATCGTCCATTCTTCAGTGGCCGACCGGGGCAGAGTCCGCGCGCCGCGTGGACGTCGCGGCTGGCCGCGCGTCGCCGGCGCTCTGTCCAGCGCGGCCAAGGCAGGCAGGCGCGCGCCTTCAAGTCCCCAGCACCCGCCCGCACTCAGCCACGCTCCATTTTCACTTCGCCTCGGTCTCCTTCGCCGTTCGCAGCGCCCGCAAGCACAGCAGCAGCGCCGCCGTCGCCGTTGACGGCACCAACCCACGCCTGGCCACTCAATCGCCACCGCAACCTCTTCACCATCATCTCAGCGACTCACTGCGCCCGCCCGTGCCCGCTGACCACGCTCGGTAAGCTCCAGCCGCGTGCACAGGCTCGCCGGAGCTCCTACCGCTAGCTCCGTCATCGTGGCCGGAGCGCCACAGTCCCCCTCTTCAAGCGTTAGCTAGCGCGCTAGGTCCGCCGTAGTACCCCGGTGCTCGTCCGAGCCTTAGGTCGGGTCACCGAGGACGTCGCCGGCGTTTTGCCGTGGTCCAGCCTCGCCATTCCGCCATGGCCGCCGCCGCTAGCTCTAGGGTCAGCAATAGGTCCGACCAAGCGGCTCAATAGGTTCGCCAGGTCGTGTAGGTCCTACCCTGATGACCTCACCGCCGGCGAAGCTCGCCGTCGTCGAGCCGCAGTCGCGCAGTGCCCAGCAGCGCCGCTGCTCTGCTATGGTTACTATTGAGTAACTGTGTTATGAAACATGATGGTTCAAATGAATATGGAATTACAATATCTGCTATGGTTACTATTGTATGATTCTAAATAACATACCACATGTTTGGCATAGGATAGTTGCTAACCTAGAAATGGATAGTTATAATTAACTTGATAAAAGAATCACAACTGTACAACGGTTAATTGCCTTTTTCGCAAAAATGTTGTCAAGTTACGTCCACTTATACAGCCTTGCATAATCCTTGGAGTCATTTTATTTCTGGTTCATGACGGGTAAGTCTAGCTGAGTACCTTCTCGTACTCAGGGTTTATTTTCCCATTGTTGCAGATGGCACTGTGTATCATGGTTATTGCAAGAGTTGCTTCTATCCCGCTGTGGATGAGGAGTAAGCCTTGGGCAGGCTTCCTTAGTAATTCCTATCTTTGCTTTTGTGGACCGTGATCTGGTTTGGCACTGTATTAAACTATGTTGGAAAACCTTATCTCGAACTTATTTGCTTCCGCTTTGTTTATCAAACTTGTTTTGTAATAACTTTTATTCGTGCTCTAATGACGAAAAGTATCTGTGAACTTTATGTAATATGTGGCATGTATGTTGAATCCTGTACGATCTTGGTTGTTGTAAATCGTTTATCGAGACCCGTCGTGGTACTCGACGGACTACCGGGTTTATATGGGTTCAAGTATGACAGTGCGACCGCTTGCGGATTGCCATTATACTTGTATTCTTATAAATTGGTCGGTTCTGCGACATTGCACACGGGTGTCAAGCGCACCCTGGCCGTCGTCTCCTCGCACTACGCCATCAACCTCGAGGCTGTCAGCGACGGCTATGTGTTGCCAGAAGATGACGAGGAGGCTGATGCGGAGGTCGTGAAGCTGTTGGAGGCGGCCGAGGCACCTAGCACGGCGCTGGCTGGTCTATTTGAAGAAGAGGTGGTCCCTCCCGCGCCGGCCACCGATCCTTGAGCTTTGACCTAGGCCAAAAGGGGCCATGTAACCGGATTGAGTTAGTTGCCGTATCGTGACATTTTTGTGGCTGTTGAGGCCTTTTAAAGTATTTGTGTATGTGCGTCTTTTAACCGTTTTCTGTTCTACTTCCGAGCCTGTGCCCTCTGTCTCGATCTTGGGAACCCGCAAAGAAATCCCTCGGGACTTAAGCCGTCCTTCGGCGAAGGGTGGTGAGGGAGCTGCCGTAGCCTAGAGGCATAGGCCGTTCTCACGACTCGACCGGCCCTTTGGCCTCTAGACAAACTTTTGGTCTTTGGGTTTCTTGTGAAGGTCCCATCAGAGCGCGAGAGAGTTTGGCATAGAAATTTTTTGAAAGACCATTAACCAACGGTTTTGGGACTTAGGGGGTTTCGGGACTTAGGGGGTTTCCCCTTTTTAGCCCCGAGGGAGGCTCGGCTTTGCAGAGGCAGAGCCGAGTCTCCCTTATAGCGCTATTGTGACGTTGAGCCCCGCTCTCTGCATAGAACTTCCTCGGAGCCTACGCTGTCCTTTGGGTGAAAAGGTGGTGAGGGAGCTGCTGTAGCCCGGAGGCGTGGGCCGTTCTCACGGCTCGGCCGGCCTTTTCGCCTTTGAGACGATCGTACGGTCCTTAGGTTCTATACAATCGACTTGTCTATAAGGGGGGGTTCCTCGAAAGATTATAACAACTAAGAACGCTTCTTTATTGTATTTCGAGAAACAATGTAAACAACGTTTGGAAATTTAAGGGTAGAAACGACGTAGCTGTTCTATGTTCCAAGCGTTTGTGAAGATTTCGCCCTTCTCGTTGGCCAACTTGTAGGTCCCGGGCTTCAGCACTTGAGCGACGATGTACGGCCCTTCCCAGGGTGGGGTCAGCTTGTGGCGGCCCTTGTTGCTCTGCCTCCATCTCAGCACCAGGTCGCCCACCTTCAGGTCTCGGCTTTGGACGCGCCGGGCTTGGTAGCGCCGTAGGGCTTGCTGATACCTGGCTAAGTGTAGCAGCGCGACGTCTTGGGCTTCCTCCAGTTGGTCGAGGGCGTCTTCGCGGGCAGTGCGGTTGCTTTGCTTGTTGTACGCCTGTAGCCTCGGGGAACCGTATTCTAAGTCAGTGGGGAGGATGGCCTCGGCTCCATAGACCAGGAAGAACGGTGTGAATCCCGTGGCTCGGCTTGGGGTATTTCTTAGGCTCCAGATGACTGACGGGAGTTTGGCAAGCCATTTCTTGCCAAACTTCTTCAATTGGTTGAATATTCTTGGCTTAAGGCCTTGTAGGATCATGCCGTTGGCACGCTCTACTTGGCCATTCGTCCTTGGGTGCCCTACGGCCGACCAAGCCACCCGGATGTGGTGGTCGTCGCAGAACGTTAGGAACTTGCGTCCGGTGAATTGTGTCCCATTGTCAGTGATGATGGTGTTAGGAACCCCGAACCTGTGGATGATATCGGTAAAGAACAGCACCGCTTGCTCGGATTTGATCTGAGCGATTGGACGAGCCTCGATCCATTTGGAGAATTTGTCGATAGCTACCAGCAGATGGGTATGGCCCCCGGGTGCCTTCTGCAGAGGCCCAACCATGTCCAGCCCCCACACAGCGAATGGCCATGTGATGGGGATGGTTTGGAGGGCTTGGGCTAGAAGGTGCGTCTGTCGAGCGTAGTACTGGCATCCCTCGCAGGAGCGTACTAGCTTCGTGGCGTCGGCCACCGCCATTGGCCAATAGAAACCTTGGCGGAAGGCGTTACCTACGAGCGCCCGAGGCGCCGCGTGGTGCCTGCAGACTCCCACATGCAAGTCCCAAAGTAAGGATTGGCCAGCCTCGGTGGTGATGCATCGTTGGAGAATACTAGATGGGCTATGCCTATACAACTCGTCGTCGCAGAGGGCATAAGTCTTGGCGCGTCGCGCAAGCCATCGGGCTTCAGTTCTGTCAGCAGGCAGTTCTCCTCGAACGAGGTGATCAAGGAAAGGGACTCGCCAGTCCATTCCTTGGTCAGCCTTGGGAGGCTCTGTGTCAATCGCCATGGCCTCGGGCTCGGCGGGCGAGGTCTCGGTGGCAGAGGGGGCCTCGGGCCCTGCGGTGGGCTCGGCCGATGGGCCCTCTTCCATTGTTGAGGCGTAGTCGACGGATGGCTTGTGGAGGTCTCTAGCGAAGACGTTCGGGGGGACAGGGGTCCGTGCAGATGCCATCTTTGCTAGTTCGTCCGTGGCCTCGTTGAACTTTCATGCAATGTGGTTGAGTTCGAGACCGTCGAACTTGTTCTCCAGGCGACGTACCATCGCGCAGTACGCCTTCATTTTGGGGTCATGGCAACTTGACTCTTTCATCACCTGATCGACGACGAGCTGCGAATCACCCCGTATGTCGAGACGTCGTACTCCAAGTTCAATGGCGACTTGCAGGCCGTTGATGAGGGCCTCGTATTCGGCGACATTATTGGAGGCGGCGAAGTGAAGCCGGATCATGTAGCGCATGTGTACTCTGAGGGGCGAGACCAGGAGCAGGCCCGCGCCAGCCCCAGTCTTCATTAGAGACCCGTCGAAGTACATGGTCCAGCATTCTGATTGGATCTGAACGGGTGGTAGCTGTGTGTCGGTCCATTCGGCTACAAAGTCGGACAGGACCTATGATTTGATCGCTTTCCGAGGCGCGAAGGACAAGGTTTCCCCCATGAGTTCGACAGCCCACTTGGCTACTCTACCCGAGGCCTCCCGGTTTTGGATTATCTCTCCCAGAGGGAAAGACGACACCACAGTCACCGGGTGGGACTCGAAGTAGTGACGCAGCTTGCGTCGAGCCAAGACTACGGTGTAAACCAGCTTCTGGATGTGGGGGTAACACGTCTTAGTTTCTGAGAGCACTTCGCTGATGAAGTAAACAGGTCGTTGGACGGGTAGAGCATGTCCCTTCTCCTGCCTCTCGACTACTACGGCCACGCTGACCACTTGGGTCGTCGCGGTGATGTAGAGCAAGAGGTGCTCGCCCTCGGTGGGCGGTACCAGGACGGGGGGGTTGGTCAGCAGTGCTTTGAGCCTGGCGAGGGCTTCCTCGGCCTCGGCGGTCCAAGAAAAGCGCTCGGACTTTCTCAAGAGGCGGTACAGGGGCAGACCTTTTTCGCCGAGGCATGAGATGAAGCGACTTAGGGCCGCAAGGCATCCCATGACCCTCTGTACTCCCTTAAGGTCTCTGATTGGTCCCATGCTAGTTATAGCTGAGACCTTCTCTGGGTTGGCCTCAATGCCGCGTTCCGAGACTATGAATCCCAAGAGCATGCCTCGGGGGACCCCGAACACGCACTTCTCAGGGTTGAGCTTGATGCCCTTCTCTCGAAGGCATTTGAAGGTCACCCTCAAGTCATTCACGAGATTTTCGGCCTTTCTGGTTTTGACCACGATGTCATCTACGTAGGCCTCGACGGTCTGCCCAATGTTGTCGCCAAAGACCTGGGTCATGCACCGCTGGTACGTGGCACCTGCGTTTCTGAGGCCGAAGGGCATCGTCACGTAGCAGTACATGCCAAACGGTGTGATGAAGGAAGTCGCGAGCTGGTCGGACTCTTTCATCTTGATCTAATGGTATCCGGAGTACGCATCGAGGAAAGACAGGGTCTCGCACCCTGCGGTGGAATCAACGATCTGATCGATTCGAGGTAATGGGAAGGGGACCTTTGGACAGGCTTTATTCAGACCGGTGTAGTCTACACACATCCTCCACTTCCCATTTTTCTTCTTGACTAAAACGGGGTTAGCCAACCACTCTGGGTGGGATACTTCCTTGATGAACCCGGCCGCCAAGAGCTTCTGTACCTCCTCCCCGATGGCCCTGCGCTTTTCTTCATCGAAGCGGCGTAGGCGTTGCCTCGCCGGTCTAGATCCAGCCCGGATGTCCAGGGCGTGCTCGGCGACTTCCCTCGGTATGCCCGGCATGTCCGAGGGACTCCATGCGAAAATGTCGGCGTTTGCACGGAGAAAGTCAACGAGCACGGCTTCCTATTTGATGTCGAGGGTGGCGCTGATCTTCAGTGCCCGGTCGTCGGGGCATGCGGGGTCGACTGGGATGAGTTTGATGGTTTCAGCGGGCTCGAACGCCCCCGCGTGATGCTTGGAGTCAGGCACCTCGCCACTGAGCTAGTCTAGGTGGGCGATGAGGGTCTCGGCCTCCGCAAGAGCCTCGGCGTACTCGATGCACTCGATGTCGCAGTCGTATGCATGTTCGTATGTGGATTCGATTGTGATGACGCCATTAGGGCCTGGCATCTTGAGCTTGAGGTAGGTATAGTTGGGCACTGCCATGAACTTGGCGTAGCATGGTCGCCCCAGGATGGCGTGGTAGGCTCCCCCGAACTTGACTACTTCGAAGGTGAGGACTTCCTTGCGGTAGTTGGAAGGGGTGCCGAAGCAGACGGGAAGGTCGATGCGCCCGAGGGGTTGCGTGCGCCTCCCCGGCACGATGCCGTGGAAGGGTGCAACGTCGCCTCGTAGCCTCGACCGGTCGATCTCCAAGAGCTCCAGGGTGTTGGCGTAGAGGATGTTGAGGCCGCTGCCTCCGTCCATCAACACCTTGGAGAGTCGGGTGTTGCCGATGATCGGGTCGACGACCAGCGGGTACTGCCCGGGATTCGGAATACGGTTGGAGTGGTCACCTCAATCGAAGGTGATCGCCTCTCGGGACCAGTCGAGGTACTAGGGGGTGGCCACTTTGACCGAGAAGACTTCTCGGCGTTCCCTCTTGCGCTGCCGCGCCGTAAGGCATGCCGAGGGCCCACCGAAGATCATGAAAGCGTTGCGTACCTCGGGGAACCCATCATCCTTGTCCTCGTTCCGACCGCCGGCGCCCTTCTGCTTGGCGTCGTCGTCGGGGAGCCCGAGCCTGGCGTAGTAGCGCCGCAGCATGGTGCAATCCTCGAGAGCATGCTTCACCGGACCTTGATGGTAAGGGCAGGGCTTCTTCAGCATGTCGTCGAATAGCCTGGGGCCGTGGGGGCCTCAGGGATTCCTGTGATCTGTTGTGGCGACATGGATGGCCTCGAGGACCTCCTGCTTCCTTGGGCGACCCTTCTTCTTTTTCTTAGGGAGGTGGGAGGCTGAGGCCACGGGGGCCTCTTCCCTCCGCTTACCCTTGGAATCGGCGTCGGGGAAGATGGCTCCGACAGCCCCTTCCCCTAAGGCGAAGCTGGTGGCGATGTCGAGGAGCGCGGCAGCAGAGCGCGGGACGTTGCGTCCTAACTCTCGGACCAAGTCCCGACAAGTGGTGTCGGAGAGGAAAGCCTGGACGATCTTCGAGTCGCCGACGCTGGGTAGCTCGGTGCACTGTTTGGAGAAGCACCAGATGAAGTCTCGGAGAGACTCGTCCGGCTTCTGGCGGCAGCTCTTAAGATCCCAGGAATTCCCAGGGCGCACGTAAGTGCCCTGGAAGTTCCCGACGAAGATCCTAACCAAGTCGCGCCAGTCGTGGATTTGCGAGGGAGGGAGATGCTCGAGCCAGGCTCGTGCCGAGTCTAACAAGAGCAGAGGGAGATTGTGGATGATGAGCAGGTCATCGTCCGCGCCGCCTAGCTGGCAGGCCAGGCGGTAATCGGCGAGCCCGAGCTCCGGGTTGGTCTCGCCGCTGTACTTCGCGAGATTGGCCGGCTGTCGGAACCGGGCGAGGAAAGGAGCCGTGCGGATGGCCCTGCTGAAGACCTGAGGGCCTGGCGGCTCAGGGGAAGGATTGCGGTCCTTACCGCTGTCGTAGCGACCGCCTCGGTGTGGGTGGTAGCCCCGGGCGGCTCCATTGCCGTGGCGCCGTCGCCTGCCAACTACTTCGTGGTCGCCCCGTGCCTCGCGTTGGTCTCTAGGTCGATCGCGTATCGAGGGGGCCCTGTTGACCGTCGGCGTGCGAGCGGCCTTGGGGCGGACCGAGGCGTCCTGGCCCCGACGAGGTTGCGCTGCGGGCTACTCCGAAGTGCCTCCGCGCCGGCGGGAGGCGGAACTTTCGGCCTGCTGCACCGCTACGGTCTCGAGGAGGTCGCGGAGCTCTCCGCGGACCTGTCGCCCCTCGGTGGTGGAGGGCTCGGGCATCGCTCGGACTAGCATCGTAGCCGCTGCGACATTCTGGCTAGCGCGATTAAAGATTGGGGGTGGCTCTCCCCCCTCGTTGTCGTTGATGCGGTGATGGACATCGTGGGCCCTCCCTCGGGCTCCTCCGCCCTCACCACGCCCTTGCTGCTCCTGCTCAAGAGTGTCCCGAAGCTGTTGCAGAAGGAGTCGGTCTTGTTCGACCTTGGCTTGAAGCTCGCGGAGCTGCTCCAGGTCTGGGCGTCGATGTCCCCCGCGAACGGGATTCTCGTTCCATGCTGCCGGGGGTTCGAGACGCGGAGGTGTGGCGTCGCCCGCCCCTACCTGGGGCAGGGAATGGTTGCCTGTCCTCTCGTCCTCTTCGCCCGTCCTTGGCATCCCGAGCCCGACGTGGAAGCACTCACGAGATGGATCGTAAGTCCCTTTGTCGTCGGAGTCGGAGTAGCCGAGGCAGTAGTCGCTTGCAGCCAAGAATTGGCGCAAAGCCCCAGGGTTGTGGAGTTTGGAGAAATCCACCCCGGGCCATGCCTCGTCCTCGTCCGAGGAGTCGGAGCGGATGCTCAGGTCGAGAGCGAAGTGCTGGCGGCGTTCCGAGGGGTGCTCGTGAGTGGCAGCGTAAGCATAGGCGTAAGAGCCGGCGGCATTTCTCAACCCAAAGGGGTATGGCGACGGTGCCGTCTCCATATTCTGCCCCATCGGGGTCGGCTCTTCAGGGAGTGGTGGAGCGGAGCTAGACGACTGGGCATCGCCGCGAGCCACCGGCGATTTTCCTTCATCCATGCTCAGGCCAGACAGGTCCCCAGCCAGGGACCCCGTACCAACAGCTGGTCGTAGGGTATCGGCGGGGAGTGGCGTGCCGCCCTGGGTTCACGTAGCGTCGGGGTGGCCTTGCTCGCGTCGTGCCTGGCGAGCGCGGCGAGAGCGGCCGCCCGGGCGCTGCCTGCGCCTGGGCTGCCGGGGCGTGACTTCATCGTCGGACGGTGGGGCTCGAGGGGTGAGGAGCACCATGTTGTACTCATGCCCTAGAGACATGAACTCTAGGCTCCCGAACCAAACTACGGTGCCGAGACGCAATGGTCGTACGGGGTCTGCCATCCGGAACCTGCTAGGATGTTGAAACCGACACGCAGCGCCCCCTACCTGGCGCGCCAACTGTCAGTGCTTTGGAACCAGGGGTCCCTCAACCAACGAGTGAATTTGTGCTGCGTGCCCCTAATCCCGGATGGTGATGCAAAGAGACACAAGGTTTATACTGGTTCAGGCAATCGAGGCCCTACGTCCAGTCCGAGAGATCGATCTTGTATTCCTTGCACCGGAGTGCTCGTAGTGGGGGGTTACAAACTAGGTGAGAGAGGGAGCTAGCCCCAGGTCTCGGCGTGGGTGGTGCGGGCTACTTGAGGCGTTGTTCCCAAGCAGCGCAGGAGTGCGTAGTTCTAGCGGTGTGTTCGTCTTTCTTCTGGTCCCCCTAGAATGGCCCCGGTCCCTCCCTTTTATACTCTAAGGGAGACCTGGGACCGTACATAGATTGCTACATAGCGCTTCTGTAAATGGGGTGGCGTGTCCGAGCCCTGTAGCCGGCCACTATTGTGGTATGGTCGATGGAGTGGCCCCGTCCTTGTCGTGCAGAAGTGACGCGCCGGTCATACTCGATTTTGTGCGTCGTGGGGCTCCAGTATAGCTTGATGCAGGACATGGCGGGCGATGTGCTGGTCACCATGCAATGACGTCGTAGGGAGCAGCGGCCCTGCAGACGCCGAGGCCGAGCCATTGTGGGGGGCTCGATGGACATGGATCCTCAGGCTACTGAGCCCCTGAAGCAAACTGCCGAGGCCTTGGGGGGAGTTATTGGACCTAGGTACTGATTCCGAGGCCACAGTAGCCCAGACGTGGCTCCCCACGCTGCGTTGTCCTCGGAGCAGGAGTTGGCAGCACAGTGAGGCATGGGCGTCCACCATGTGTATGGTGATTAGTACAGTGGCGGGTAACCCCTGCCCAGTCCGGGCGACGTGCAGGTCATCGTGTGATGACGTCGTGGGGAGCTATGGCTCTGCAGGTGCCGAGGCCAAGCCATCGCGGGGGGGCCCCAGCGGACGTGGGTCCTCAGGCTGCCGAGCCCCTGAAGCAAACTGCCGAGGCCTTGGAGGGAATTATTGGTCCTGGGTACTGATTCCGAGGCCACAGTAGCCCAGACGTGGCTCCCCATGCTGCGTTGTCCTTGGAGCAGGAGTTGGCAGCTCAGTGAGGCATGGGCGTCAACCATGTGCATAGTGGTTAGCACAGTGGCGGGTAACCCCTGCCCCGTCGTGCCTCCTGTCCCGTCGGCCATTTCGCTGTACTGTGCCGAGCATGCGGCCGATGTCAGGGGCAGCAGTTGGCTGAGTTAATGCGACACGATGTTTTGTCAGAGGAACGGGAGAAGGAAGAGGCAGCGGAGTGCTGCTGAGCCTGCCTCGCGCGAGACGGAGGGTCAGTGGCCCGGCTGAGGCCTTTGGCGGGGAGTCGCTCGAGGTCAGTGGTGAGGGGGCCTCGGGCGAGTCAGAGAACCGGCCGAGGCCAGCGGTGAGGGGGCCTTGGGCGAGTCGGAGAATCGGCCGAGGCCAGTGGTGTTTAGCTGGTTTCGATCTTTACGAAGTCTAAGCAGTCGTTTTTGGGTCTTGCTTAGGGTACCCCTTCTCACGGTATCCGACAAGTATAATTCCACCAAAAATTCCACACACTTGCACTATTTTGATCTAAGGGTATGACGCTTCCCTTCGGTGAGGTCTGTGGTTTGACTTTACAATACATGCAAGGTAAGTGTGCCACTACTTTTTCATCCCTACCCAAAAGTCCTATATAAGCTCTTAGAAGTAGGATGATCAAGGAGAAGACAAAATTCAAAATATGCCTTGGTGAGGAACCACTTACAAATCTGAGTGACCTGAGAGAATCATTCAACTAACAAAAGCTATCTTTATGTTTTTCAAAATACAAAACCCAAGTTTCTAAGCATGAATGAAGTGAGGAGATTTGAATACAAGTTATTCTATTTTCAATTACCCAGGATATTTTGGTAGACACTTGGAAGTTCATAGGTTCAAGTGAAGCTTGGAATAACCTGTATGCAGATTTTCAAATCAAGGAGATCAACCCGCATAGTCCTTAGAACTTTACTCGAGCACGAGCAAAAGACTAAGTGTGGGGGAGCTTGTCGGCGATGCTTAACTCACATTTCTATCGCCAACATTTATAATAAAAACAAACAAATATGAAAACCAAAAGATAGAAATAGGGCTTTTGACTCACATTCTTCATGAGTTTTGGTATGTATATGTTTTGTAGGGCAACACATGAAAATACACTAAAATGCGCAACCGAGAAGGTGCATTTAAGCAAAACATAAAGCAAAGCCCATCCAACTCCATTTCTGGGTAGAACACCAGCGTGGCTGGGATCCAAGCCTAGCCAAAAGTCCACATGCCAAGGGCGGTGGCCAATCGAGCAGCCCAGGGTGTGGCCACACCTATGGTGCGCCCGCACCACCCCCAGCTCAGCCTGGCCCCACCTTGCTCAGGCGGTGCATTTAATGCACTAGGAGGTCGATTGCATGGGTGCTTACCAAAAATACTTCACCAAACCAACCTCCTCAAGCTATATAAGATGACCTCCTCCTCATTCCATTAATCATCATACACTTGGAGAAGAAGAGCAAGAGCACCTACATTCCTATTAGCTTCTAGCTAGACTAGAATAGGGAGTGAGTGAGGAAAGAGCGAGGGGAATAGCGGAGTAACAGTTCCTCTATTTCTTATACTCAGCAAGCCTTGTACATCAGGTGGACAAAGTATCTGTGGCAGAACCACCTAATCTAATGCCTCCCAAGAGTACTTGTCTTCCATTAGACACTA
Organism: Miscanthus floridulus; assembly: GCF_019320115.1. Classification (NCBI taxonomy): domain Eukaryota; kingdom Viridiplantae; phylum Streptophyta; class Magnoliopsida; order Poales; family Poaceae; genus Miscanthus; species Miscanthus floridulus. The sequence continues at coordinate 114,602,263 of NC_089595.1, forward strand.
AGTACTCAAGAGAGGACACTAAACTACGTAGTTCTGTCGAGCACACCCCAAGGGAGAACTCAAAAATCCACATTTTTCCATCAGGATCATAAATGAGAGAATAAAACTTACAATATTCTTAAGTCATTTCTTACATCACTTTTTTATAGTAACAGAATATTTCCTCAATTGATTATAACAGCGGAATATAACAATGTTATCAGAGTTACAGAGTAAGCAAAGATTAATTTAATGATATGGTGGAGCATTAACGTAGTGGACATTTATATATAAGAGATGCTAGCAGATTTTACATCTTTTCTTATAAAAAAACTTTAGTAAGCGTTATAAATAAACACTATGGTTGTAGCGTGAAAATGAATCCTCTCTGAGCCCACCGGGAGGTTTCCACACAGAAGAGTTAGCTCTAAGTATCCTCCGATCACCCACAACAAGGGAAATAAAACACTGAGTACTTGATTGTACTTAGCAAGACTTACCCGATAGGAGGAAAATAAAAGACTCCAAGGATATGGAAGGCTTATTTGGCTTGTGGGTTATTGCATCTGCGGAAGCATTACTAAACATGCATCCTTATATTCAATTTTATAGCAGCCATCATTAGTTCATTAACTAACCATTCTATGTAGGCACCTATTCTACTTTCAAGCAGGTAGTAAGCAATCAGAACCATTTTATCACCTTTCAAGTTTTAGTTCTTACTACGGTGCTAGACCATAGCCAAGTCATACCGTCTCACAGAAATGGTGATTCACGAACTAATGTATCCTAGCTGGGTACTCTGAAATACATGCCCTGTTTGTACCCTAGGCACAAACAAGACCAACCTATTCCACTCCTGTCACGGGGTCCAGGTCTCCGTCCAAACTTGGACTCCAAGCCCCCACACTTGAGATCCGGTCTTAATATGGTGCTTAGACCTCCACCTTTCCCTACCTCCAATCAGTCGGTCTAGAAAGAGTCGGAACCCACGACAAGAGCATAACGAGCCTTCCTGCTCCCATAAGAAAGTATGTGTTCAGGATAATAAGTTTGTGACCTGACTACCATCCACAGCAACGGACGGTCCTCAATCAACACAGGCGGAACAAGTGCAATCCGAGCCTCGCTCGAATGCCTAACCAAGTCCAGATCTAAAGTACCGTTCCGCCTGGTCTCCAATTATCATTCATATATATTCCATGTGATAGTAATATAATAACAACAATAATATATTTTTTATCTCTCGCGAGTGACAGGTAATCACTCGACTTCTACCAGATCCTATAGTATAGCAATCTACACGATCCTGATATACTAGTATGACTCATAGGATAAGGATATATATATATATATATATATATATATATATATAGTGATGGACCTAGGTTTTTACCTCTGGGTATGCGTAGCAAAAAAAATTCTTATGCAATTCGATGAAAATTTCCTTTTTTTATTTTTTTATATTAAAAATTTCTACCTATCTCTATGACTGGCGGACCCCAGGGTATGCGATGGCCCACCCTGCATACCCTATGGGTCTATCCCTGTATATATATATATGCAATTGGATTTCATTCAACTCCTCAAAACTTAATGCACAAGCATAAAATAAAGTACAGAATATTAGAGGTTATGCATTGTGGCTTGCCTAGGCAAGATATAACCAAAGATTAGCATTCCACTAGTGACATGATCATCAAGACACCAACTTTTCTGCTATTCGACTATATAATCCATCGTTATTCCTAATATGATATACGTGGATGCAACGCAGAGACGCAATTAATCAATGGTAACCGCAACTCTTAAATATACGATTACGCTCTACAAGCTAACGAGTTAGATTTAATGACTAATATACTAGTCTACGTATCCACATCGTCAAGTATGGCGACGTCTCTGGAAAAATGTTTTAGTTCTAAAATCCCAAGGTGTTTCGGCATTTTATCGATTAAACATATATTTTTGAACTAGGGCTCATTTAGCTACCCTAGCAAACTAATTATTATGGGGCTACAAAAATTACAATGAGCACCTAATAATGTTAGCAATTTACTTTGAAAGTTTTAGAGCCAACACTATCACCAATTTATCACAATAATTCCTACAAGTTTATATCTTACAATATTAAGCATCTCAAATTAATTAGATAACCCTAGAAAATATTACAAAACTATGTGAACAAAATATACTACCAGATAGATTATGATTTTAGGAACCTAACAAAATTGGTTTCACAATTTTTGATTAACTACACAATTTTATATTGAATTTACAAATCTACCTTAGAAACTAAATTAAAAAATGCTTTAGAAAACAAAAAGGGCCGGTGGCAAGCATTCGGTCCAGCAGACCCGGCAGCCCAGCGTGGGCGTGGTTACGTGCGCGTCATAGCGGCCCAGTACGGCCCAAGGCTGGGGGCGCTCGCTCGTGATGACGGCTTTGCAGAAAAGCCCCCGAGCTTTTAGAGATTAATACTACTACTATGCACACTATTCCTACCGTCAGTAATCTTGCATCCACACCCTCGGATGTTTTCACCTTTACCATGGGGAGATCCCCAGAAACCCCATGCGCGCCAGCATGGCGGCCGATGGCATAAGGCGGTTACATCGGGCAACCTAGGCATGCTATGATGGAAGTAAGGGGCCGACCACCATCTACAGCTAAACGTGCCAGGATGGGTGGCGATTAGGGACTCGGAGGCGCACTGTCGCGGGCTGCAGCGGTGAGCGGCTATCCATGACGACGGTGCGACTGTTCCGATGACCTAAGGCTCTATCAAGGTGGTAGGGATAGCGGGTAAGCACCAGTAGCTCACTGGAATTCATGCTACGGTGATGGTTGAGGTGGGAGAGTGCCGAGGTGGCATGGCCACGTGCGAGCCATTGGGGCGGCAGTGCTCTAGGATGGACACCCATGCATCACCATGTCTTCGGTAAGCACCCTGACCAAATGGTAGGAGCATCAGATAGAGGAGGTCAAGGCGAGCTCATGGATACAAACAATTAAACTAATTCAGACCTTACCCCAATTTCACTGGCACAGCGACACACCTAGTCGACGGTGAGAAAAACCAGAAATTGGCGTCCAGTAGTGCTCGGTTGTGCCAAGGTGAGGGTCAGGCTACTAGCTGGCTTTCCTGTCTAAGTACTAGAACACCGAATTGAGGTGTGGTGTCCCAAACCACACATATTTGTCGTGCGAAGTGAGCGATTCTATCGGTGACAAGGGCAGGCGAGAACGACAGCTCTTCAAGGCTATGCCTGCTTTAGTCGAGGCTGTGTTAATGAAGCGAGGCGTCCGTACAAGGAAGACTTAGGGAGAGAGCATCGTGAAGCGCCATGATGGGACTCTCGGCCATGGTAGGACACGAGCAGAGGCAGTGAAGTAGCGATCGTGTGTGGGGCCGTCTCATAGGGCTAGTGTAGCCAGATGATGCGAAGGATGGTAGTGACACTACAACATGAGCATTAGTGCAATGTGACTACAAAGGTAAACAGTGGCTCGACGAGTAGGTAATTCGAGCCACAGAAAGAGTGACACGTCGGCAAGACGAAGGCCTCCACAACATTTGCGTGGCCCCACGCATGGCCTGGCCAGCAGCGCACATGCGGTAGAGATAGTGCCATCAGATAGGGCCAGGCAGTGGTGCAGGATTGTAGAGAGCGCAGACGCGATGTTGACGCAATGGCACCGGTAGCAGGGACAATCCTACGCATGCGATGGCGATAAGGGCAACAGTCACACCGTAGCGCGAGGCGGGAAGGGCGGCAGTGGGGCAGGAGCTCGATGGCCAGCAGCTATAGGGCGATGATAGCGGGCTGCTGGAGCCGGCCACAACCAACCCACGGCCAGACAGACCGATCGGGGTCGGCACCGAGGCATGCAGAATGCGGCTAGCCGCCCAACGCTGAGTGGCCACATGAGGTGACCGTGCGCCTGAGCCAAGCATATGGCGTGCATGAATCTTAAAGTGCGTCTAAAAACTATCCTAACACAGTTGAAGCTAACCTACCTCGACCATGCTAATGAGGGCACATCAATCTACTATAAGGAGCAAAAACACGGGATTCACCTTTAGCTAGATTTTTTAAAATTAATTCACCAACATGGCATTGTTACACTGTTTTCAAACTTAAAATTTCTTCCAAGTCTTGAGCTGAATTTGACTTCAAGTTCTATTTCCAAGCCATTAGAAATACTAGCTAGTCATATTATTTTTCTACAGCAAGAGTTGCATTGTCATCTACAAAGTTTATACTTCAAACCTTATTTAGGTGTCACACACATGTTCTATAATACTTTTGCTCAATAAAAATTGGTTTTCCACCCTACTTTACATAACATGAGTTATCGAATAAATTTCCATTTAACATTCTTATTGGTTATTTTAGGCTACAAGAAATTTATAAACACCTTCTATCACATGCATTACAACATAAACATGATGCTCATGACATGATTTAGTAGTTTGTTTAGGGCGTAACACCGAGGGTGTTACAGTATCGGACTTGTCGGCTTCCTTCTCTACACTTGTACCTCTAAGTTCATCTTGCTACTTGGAGTAAGACATTCGTGTTCATCTTTTGATTTTGAGTTCTTAAGGAAGTTATCTTTGTTCTTACAAGCTTGCGGGTTCGTTGTTCGTCCCTTGGGAGAATACTCTAGTAGAGGACTCTTGATAAAGATGGAAGTTCCTGGCCAATGCTAGAGTAGTGATCGATAGCGTAGACATGGTGTTTAAGCTAGAAGTCACCTTTGTTTGCCTCGTATGCTCCGGTTGAGGGGTAGGCGACAGGTGGTGATAGCCCTGTTCGTCCTTTGTAATCCCCTACATTTGGATATGGCGTAGAGCCATAGGCTGGTATCACTTGGTAGACCAAGTGTAAGCCGGTGCCCGAAGTAAGCTTGTAGTAGCAAAGTTACCTTCTCTTAGGTTCTCTAATCTTTAGTAGAACCTCACTACCCGAGTTATCCTTCCTCTTGTTCTTTTGGGCAAACTAGCTAAAAGACTACTTACACCTCCGTTCCTCGTGGAAATATGATACCCTGAATATCACTAGGTGAAGTGCTACAATGGTACTTCCATACGCTTATAGACTTTTTTGCTTACGCTAAGAAGCACCAACAGTGATCGGATTATGTATATGTACCTATACACTGTCAATGAATGAACTTGAGCATTCTCCTCTCTTACATGGTATCTTCAGTCTAGTCTTGATCCAATTCTCCACCTTTCGCTGCTCCTAGCCATGGCGAGTCCTCCTGGCTCCAACTCTTTCGTTGGCACCAATCCCTTTGTCGTGGCCAATGATCCTACTCCTCCCTCAGCCTCCACCCTTGTGTTGCTCAACATCCTTAGCCACGTTCCAGTCACCCTCTCCTCCGATGATGGCAACTTCTGGCAATGGCATTCATTCTTCGAGCTCATGTTCAAGAAATTTGGCCTCGTCAACCACAATGACGGCATGGTTGATGCCGCCACCATGAATGATGATCCGGAGTGGCTCTAGGTTGACGCCCGCATTGTCTCCTGGCTCTACTCCACTATGTCCAAGGAGATCTAGAATGACGTCAACAGGCTGTGTGCCACCGCCTACTCTACGTGGACAATAATCACGAGATAATTCCTCCGCAATAGTCTCCAGTGTGCCATCTATGCTCAGCAGGAGTTCCACAGCCTGTTCTAGGGTGACATGAACATCAGTGAGTATTGTGGCCATCTCAAGTGCCTCGCCGACACTCTTTTCGACTACGGCACCGCCATCGCTGACCCGACGCTCGCCATCAACACCTTGCGTGGCTTGAATAACAAGTTTAGATAGGACATTGCTGTTTCTATCCACCATGTCCTCGCCGCCCACCTTCCTCTACACCAAATCCTATTTGCTACAAGAGGAACATCGCATTCGACACTCTCTCTAGATGGAGGCGCAAATGGTGCTCCTTGCGGTCGCCACCACATCCACTATGACCAGGCCCTTGGTGCCATCCCTACCTCCACCTCAGGTGCACAACATTGGTGCCAATGATCGTCATAAGAAGCGCAAGGCTTCAAACGGTCGCAATCGCTAGAACAACTCCGGCGGCCAGAGTGCACCAGCCGGCGGCCACCCTACACCACACGTCGACGTGCTGCCACCACCATGGGCCACGGCCTACAACCCTTGGCAGGGTGTCATTTAGGCGTGGCCCATGAATGCCTGGCGGCCCAGTTGAAAGCTATAATTTGGTTTTGGTAAATTGATGAAACCCTAGGTACTAATCCTTTGCTCTAAGTGATCATGAGTTAGGTTAGCACTATTCCAAGTGCTGGAGCAAACAATGAAGATCATGGTGATGGTGGAGAGACCATGGTGATCAAGTGCTCGGGCTTGAAAAAGAAGAAAGAGAAAAACAAAAAGCTCAAGGCAAAGGTGATATCTATAGGAGCTATTGTTTTTGGTGATCGAGTCACCTAGTGGGTGTGATCACATTTAGTATAGATAGCCATACTATTAAGAGGGGTGAAACTCATCAAGAAATGTGGTTATCAAAGTGCCACTAGATGCTCTCACTCATTGCATATGCATTTAGATCTAGTGGAGTGCTAACACCCTTGAAAATGTTTGTGAAAATATACTAACACCCGTGCACAAGGTGAAATACTTGGTGGTTAGCACATTTGTTCAAGGGTGGCCAAGTTGGAGAAGAGTTGGTGTTGTTTTGCACTGACCAAACGCTAGTCATGAAGTGACCGGACTCGGTGGTGGTGCGTCCGGTCAGTGGCACTGAGGGGCACAACTCGGTCTTCACGATCGGACTTTGCATAGTGTTTATGACTAGACACGCAGGGGCTACGTTCGGTCAATGCTGATGTACGCTGACATTGGGCTAACTCGCGGGGCAGACAGGAATGGACGCTGAGGCACGTTCGATCACACACAATCAGACGCATCCGGTCAGTAAAATCCCTCTCTAGACCCTAACTAGAATCGATCTAACACGAGGTGATGCGGCATCTGGTGAAGTGAGCAGCGTGTCTCATCAGCGTTTGGTGGCTTGGGCATGCGTGTGAGCATTTTGTGCACTGGCGTGTCCAGTCTGGTTGATCGCCACGTCCGGTCACCACTTAAGCGCTCGCGTGGCTAAAATCAACCGTTGGAGATCGATGGGTGCAATTCAAATCATGGGACATGTGGCTATCATCCGATGACCGAACACTGGTGAGCACGTGTCTGGTCAGTTCAACCAGCGCATCCGGTCGCCCTGATTTTAGTGCTAACAGAGAGCTAACAACTTTATTCGTTTGGGGGCTCTATAAAAGGTGTGTGGTCGGCTCTAGCTCTCTTGACATTTTCATTGACATAGCAACCTAGTGAGCTAAGCTAAAGCCCTTCCACTCTTCTCCATCATTGATTCATCATCTTTGTGAGGTTAATCCAAGTGCGTTGCTTGAGTGATTACATCTAGAGGCACTTGGTGATTGTGTTTCGCTGTGGAATTCGCTTGTTTCTCTTGGTGGTTGCCGCCACCTAGACGGCTTGGTGCAGTGAGGATCGTCATGCAGAGGAAGGTGATTGTCTCCGCCTCTGGTCGTGGTGATTGTGAGGGGTTCTTGACCTTTCTCTAGTGGAGAGCCAAAAGGTACTCTAGTGGATTGCTCATGGCTTGTGTGATCCTCATCTTGTGTTAGTTGTGCGGCACCCGACTGTGGGTTAGGCGTGTGATGCCTATTAGCGCATGAATCTCCAAGTGAGTGAATCGCCACAACAGGGACTAGCTTGCCGACAAGCAAGTGAACCTCAGTGAAAAATCTTGTGTCATCTTGTCCTGAGGATTTCTTGGTATTCATTGTGATTGATTATCTCTTGCCACGGCGGTATAACTTCACTACCTCACTCTTGCACTTACTTTCCTAGTGCAGCTAAGCTCTTTAGTGTAATTAGTTTTGAGAACTAGCTTGTGTCGTGTCTAGTGGTTAGTGAGGCTCTTTAGTTAGTCTTTGAGAGCTTACTAACTTAGTGGTAGTGACATAGCCTCTTGTGTGTGAAATAGAGATTATAGCAACTAGAATTGTGGATAGGAGGCTTACATTTTGAGTAGGCTAGCGCAACACTCACTTTGCTTCATAATTATCTAACCAACTTGCTTAAGTGTTGTTGTAGAAATTTTTATAGGCTATTCACCCCTCCTCTAGTTATTAGGACCTTTTAAGTGGTATCAGAGCCGTGGTCACCATGATTTGAGTCTTAACAATCTTCAGTGTCAAAATGGCTCAAATCAACAATATCAAGAAGCCACCCTAATTTAATGGCTCTAATTATCCTTATTGGAAGGCTAAGATGACAACATACATCAAGTTAATTAATAGAAAGTTATGGAAGGTGGTGGAGACCAAGATTGAGGTTGCCAATGCTGAAGCTCCCACCACCACCAAAGAGGTGCTACTCCAAAACAATGACATTTCTCTTAGTGCCATTCTGTCGACACGAAATTTCGTCCCGTGCCGAGGACACATGAGCAAGCTAGAAGGGTCCGCTCAATGGAGCTGGAGATCCACCTAGCTTCAGCGTAGGGGTGGTCAATCATGCGTGCTCCTACTGAGATGTGCCAGTTAATTTGACCCTACAATTGATAAGGAGAGAAAGTTTATCAGTAATTTAGGGCGAAATATGTCGGTGTTGCCAGATAGTCCTGAATGTGCGGCTCTAAGAGCTGATATGAAAGGAGATCGACTAAATAGTTGATTCCAGCATATTCATAAGAATAAATCGGTTAAAGCTCATGGGGTTGTGTAAGAAGAATCGGTTATCATTTAGGATGAATATCATTATTTAGACAAATATTGGTCAATGGCAATAAGATATTAACAATAATTAGCTTATACTGAGCCAATGACTGCAAATAACCGAACCTCTTTATAAAAGAAACAATTCATCATCATTCAACCATTTAATAGAGATAAATCTAATGAACATATTAGATCTCATCTATCGCTATGACCAGTGGGGCATGAGGCAGAATCATGCAGGCCATAGAAACAACAATAAACTCGATGACACTAACTTATTACCAATATCAGTGGGGCATGAGGCGGAATCATGCAGGCCGTAATACAATAATAAGATCATGGGGCTAACACATCTTTCAACCCATTGCTACTTCAACGGTCTCGTGACGTGAACTATTCATGAAAGCACTCGATATCGGCTAAAACAACCGATTCAGGCATAGCGCACAGTTAAGGTCATGCCCTCTCAGAAACAGATCTACCAAATAACGATCCCCACTCCATAGTACTAACAGTGGGATGTGAGGCAGAATCACACAGGTCGTGATAACGAGCCATGAAACGGTTTTCGCTAGCCAATAGATCTACTTAAGATCAGACACGTCTTAACCGCACGCTATGCGCGATCAAGATTGATATAAAACATCTGATAAAACATAACTAATCGTTTAAAGTGCAGATTAGATTAGTTTAGATTAACAAACGATGGGTTAAAAAGGATATAAGGCCGATCTAGATCAATCCCAATCGGGCGAAGTGATATTGCTGTAATTAAATAAACAATGAAAGCAATAAGCAATATCGATAACTTAATGAATCTATCCGAAGAAACGCCGCTCTTAGATAGAGCCGATAACTTGACCTTAATCTAGTTCGAGCAGTGGAGGTCGACCGGATCGATGCAACCATACTTGAACTAGACAAGAGTCAATAACTAACTTATACTAGAGTCACAGTGGAGGTCAACCGGATCGATGCAGTCGTACGAACAGAGGTATAAGCTATGACGGTACTTACAGACAAGCAGTGGAGGTCGACTGAATCGATGCAGCCGTACTTGCTAAAGAACTCACCAGTATCTACTCTACTCCTACTCCTAAGGGGTGGCCAGAGCCAAAAAAAAGTAAATAACTTGTATTGGATTGATTGTGTGTCCTTTACAATAGTCGGGCTTTGATATTTATACCCGAGGCCTACGCATGACTCCTATCTAAGCACGACTCATCACGATCTTTGACCGTAGAGAAAACATTCCTAATTTAAGATAACTTAGACTCTAATCTTTCCCTTTTTATAGAGTCCAACATGTCTCGTCCTGGCGCTGATCGTAGCCTTTGTCGTTATCTACTAGCGCTATCTGAAGAAAGCCGATCCTAGTTTTTTGCATTCGAATCAGCTAATACCATCCTATACGCGATTGATTCCTTGATGACATGATCTTGGGAGCTTTTAAGTCCCTGAGACTCTTCTTCCAAAATTTTGGTGTAAACACATTCATGATGCATTGGATGGGAGGACATTTGAGCAAATCAAGAACATTGAGATGGCTCATGAGGTATGGAAGAAGTTGGAGGAATCCTTTGAGGGCACTCAAGCGATGAAGGGTGCAAAGGCATACATTCTCAAGGAGAAGTTTGCAAGTTTCAAGATGAAGGAGGATGAGAGTGTACCGGAGATGTTCCATAGGCTTTAAGTACTTGTCAATGATCTCAAAGCACTTAGAGAAGAGGTGAAGGACAAGGACTTCTTCCACAAGTTCTTGAGATACTTACCATCAAGATTTGGCACATTGGTCATTATTCTAGTGAGGAGTGGTTTGGATACCATGACACCAAACCAAGTGTTGGGAGATATGATGACCGATGATACATATAGAGATGATGATGAGAAGGAAAAAAAGAAGGAGAAGAAATATGAGAAGAAGGATGAGAAGAAGAGTGTGGCATTCAAAGCCACATCATCCAAGGGCAAGGCTAAGCAAGACTCATTAAGTGAAGATGAAGATTTATTCTCTTGGGATGATGATGATGATGATGAAAAGATGACTCTCTTTATGAAGAGATTTTGGCAAGTTCATGGTGAAGAAGGGCTATCGTGCTAGAAGGAAGAATTCTTCATCCAAGAATAAGGAAGAATAAAGAAGGTGCTTCAAGTGTGGAAGCAAGGATCATCTTGTTGCTTAATGCCCATACAATAGCAACAATGATGATGATGACAAGAAGAATAAAAAGAAGGACAAGAAAGATATGAAGAGAAGAAGGACAAGATGACCTTCAAGAAGAAGAAGAAGGGTGGTTTATATGTGGTCACTTGGGATAGTGATGCTTTCTCAAGTGACGATGATGATAGTGATGATGATAAGATCACCAAGAAAAAGGTTCTTGCAAGCATTGCCATACATGAGAAGCCTTCTCTCTTCGACACTCCATCGACATGCTTCATGGCTAAGTCCACTAAGGTACAATCCGATGATGAGTGCAATTATGAGGAACATGATAAAAATAAAAATGATAGTGATGATGATGATGAACCAACTAAGGATGAACTACTTGACATGTTAGATGATACTAAAGAATATTTTGACATTAAGAGAAGGGAATGCAAAAGCTTGCTTAAGGAACTAAAAGCCCTTAAGCAAGCCTTTGATGAACTCAATGCATCTTATGAGAGTCTAAAGGAAGACCATGAGGATCTTTGCAAGGCTCACAAGAAGCTTTAAAAGCCTCATTCCTCTCTACTTAATGAGCAAAATGAGTAGGAGCATGTTGTAACATGTGAAGTAGGCTTAACTTGTGATATAATTGATGAATCTTTCTATAAGCCTATCATTGTTGCTCTGACTAACCCCTCTTGTAGCACTTCCACTTCTAGCTCATCTAGTAGTGATGGTTTCACTTATGATGCCTCACTAATGGTTGAGAATGAGACCCTCAAGATGGAGGTAAATGAGCTCACTCGCGCCTTAGGCAATGCCTATGGTGGTGAGGCCTGCTTGCTAAAGTGCTTGGGTAGCCAAAGGTTTTCTCTCAATAAAGAGATATTAGGCTATACCCCCAAGAAAAGTAAGGCAGCCTTTGCTCCTCACCAAGACTAGTTTTGTGAAGAACAATGGCCGGTTTTATAATAGATGCAAGCAAGTTGGGCATGTAGAGCAATATTGCAAGAACAAGAACAAGAACACTAATGTATCCTCAATTAAGTTAGATTCTTGTTATTTGCTTACTAAGGGTGTGAATGAAGTGAATGCTAAATTTGTTGGTACACCAATTATGGGCTCAAAGAAGAAAGCCATTTGGGTGCCAACGAGCTTAGTAACTAACCTTCAAGGACCCAAGCAAGTTTGGGTACCTAAAAAGAATTGATCTTCTTTTGTAGGTCAATTACAAAGCCAGAGAAAGACATTGGGTCCTTGATAGTGGGTGCACTCAACACATGACAGGTGATGCAAGAATGTTTAACTCAATCAATACCAATGTCAATTATGGTTATAATAGTATCACATTTGGTGACAATGGCAAAGGCAAGGTCAAAGGGCTTGGTAAGATTGCAATATCCAATGACTTAGCATATTCAATGTGCTGCTAGTTGAAAGCTTGAACTTCAATTTGCTATATGTGGCTCAATTGTGTGATCTTGGATTCAAATGCATATTTGGGGTAGATGATGTCGAGATCATAAGTGTAAATGGCTCTAATTTGATCTTCAAAGGATTTAGATATGAGAATCTACACTTTGTTAATTTTAATGCCAGTGAAGCTCAATTGTCAACATGCTTGTTCATTAAGTCTAGTATGGGTTGGTTATGGTATAGAAGGCTTGGTCATGTTGGAATGAAACAATTAAATAGATTGGTTAAGCATGATTAAGTTAGAGGCTTGAAAGATGTGGTATTTGAGAAGGACAAACTTTATAGCTCTTGTTAAGCTGGCAAACAAGTTGGTAATACCCATCCTAAGAAAAGCATAATGAGCACTAGCAAAGCATTTGGGTTATTGCACATGGACTTGTTTGGGCCAACACAATACACTAGCATCGGTGGAAACAAATATGGCTTTGTGATAGTAGATGACTACACTAGATATACTTGGACATTCTTTCTAGTGGACAAGAGTGATGTGTTTGTAACATTTAAATCATTTGTTAAGGGCATTCACAATGAGTTTGAAACAACTATCAAGAGGGTTAAAAGTGACAATAGTAGTGAGTTCAAGAACACAAGAATTGATGAATTATATGATGAATTTAGAATTAGACATCAATTCTTGGCCAAGTACTCTCCACAATCAAATGGCCTTGTTGAGTGGAAGAATAAAACACTTATTGACATGGCAATGTCTATGCTTAGTGAGTACAATGTGAGTCAATCCTTTTGGGCCAAAGTAATCAACACGGCATGCTATTGTAGCAACCGTCTCTATTGTCACCGGATGTTAGAGAAGACACCTTATGAGCTCTTGAATGGTAGAAAGCCTAATATTACATATTTTTGGGTCTTTGGTTGCAAATGCTACATATTGAAGAAAGGTACTAGATTGAGTAAGTTTGACAAGAAATGTGATGAATGATTCTTGCTTGGATACTCAACCACTAGCAAAGCATATAGAGTTTGGAATTTAGCAAGTGGTACTCTTAAAGAAGTTCATGATATTGAATTTGATGAAACCAAGGGTTCTCAAGATGAGAATGAGAATCTTGTTGATGTTAGAGACATTCAACTTTCAAATACCATGAAGAACATGGATATTGGTGAATTGAGGCCTAGGCAAATGATCGATGATGAAGATGATCAAGTGCAAGTGCTCTCTAACTCAAATGTGCAAGATACAAATCAAACAAGTACAAGTGACTCTCATGACAATAAAGAAGATCAAGTGGATAGTACATCATCTCAATCCAAAAATCAAGCAAGTGCAAGCAATCAACTTTCAATACTCCAACCAACCAATATTGCAAGAGATCATCCATTGGATACTATAATTGGTGATATCTCAAGAGGTGTACAAATAAGATCAATATTAGCATCATTTTGTGAGTACTTCTTATTTGTGTCATCCATTGAACCAAAGAAGATAGATGAAGCATTGTTGGATGTTGATTGGGTGAATACTATGCATGAAGAATTGAACAATTTCACAAGAAATCAAGTATGGGAATTAGTTGAAAGACCAAAGAACCATAATGTGATTGGAACCAAACGGGTCTATAGAAACAAGTAAGATCAAGATGGGATAGTAGTAAGGAACAAAGCAAGATTGGTAGCACAAGATTGCACACAAGTTTAAGGTCTTGACTTTAGAGAAACATATGCCCCGGTTGTTAGATTGGAAGCAATTAGAATCTTACTAGCCCATGCTTGTGTCCACAACATTAAGCTATATCAAATGAATGTCAAGAGTGCATTTCTCAATGGCTATATCAATGAAGAAGTTTATGTTGAACAACCTCTTGGTTTTGAAGATGATAAGAAGCCCAACCATGTGTACAAGTTGAAGAAGGCATTACATGGATTGAAACAAGCACCTAGAGCATGGTATAAGAGGTTGAGGGACTTCCTACTCTTTAAAGGGTTCATAATGGGCAAGGTTGACACCACTCTTTTTACCAAAAAGATTGGCAAGGACTTGTTTGTGTTGCAAATCTATGTTGATGACATCATATTTGGATCAACCAATCAAGACTTTTGTGAAGAGTTTAAAGAGATGATGGCTAATGAGTTTGAGATGTCAATGATTGGAGAGTTGAGTTACTTCCTTAGTCTTCAAATTAAGCAATTGAAGAATGATACATTTGTGAGTCAAGGCAAGTATATCAAAGACATGCTCAAGAAGTTTGGCATGAATGAAGCAAAGGTCATAAGTACACCAATGGGAACAAATAGCAATTTGGATAGTGATGCAAGTGGCAACATGGTGGATCAAAAATTGTATCGCTCTATAATTGGAAGCCTACTCTATGTGACCGCATCAAGGCCGGTTGTCATGTTTAGTGTATGCATGTGTGCAAGATTCCAAGCCTCATCAAGAGAAAGTCATTTGAAAGCTATAAAGAGAATATTAAGGTATTTAAAGCATACATAAAATGTTGGTTTGTGGTATCCTAAAGGAGCAAATTTTGAGCTAGTTGGATATTCTGACTTGGATTATGCGGGATGTAAGGTTGAAAGAAAGAGCACCTCGGACACTTGTCAACTATTGAAAAGATCACTTGTTTCGTGGTCATCAAAGAAGTAAAATAGTATTGTGTTATCAACCGCCAAAGCCGAATACATATCCATCGGTAGTTGTTGTACACAAATTTTTTGGATGAAGACCACCTTGAATGACTTTGGAATCAAGTTAAAAAAAAGTGCCTTTGCTATGTGATAATGAGAGCGCAATCAAGCTAACCAACAATCTAGTTCAACATGCAAGAACAAAGCACATTGATGTCCGCCACCATTTTATAAGAGATCATCAGCAAAAAGGAGACATTTTAATTAAGAGTGTAGGCACCGAAGATCAACTTGTCAAAATATTCACCGAGCCACTAGATGAGAAAAGGTTTTGCAAGCTAAGGAATGAGTTGAACATATTGATTTCTCAAATATATGTTGATGCACCCCCACTTATATAACATGCCTCTCCTTTGAGCAAATCAAGGTAAAAATGTTTGGCATAGCATACATCCCTAGCTATGGACTTGTTTAGTGCATCTAGTCATTCCCCACATTTTATAGGCTCATTCATGAAAATCAAATGAATTTGATGCTTGTATGGTACCACTATTACTTGTATGCTTGACTTGATCTAGTGGTAGCATATAACATGTTTATGGGCTTGTGAACCTAGTGTTTGATCTAGAAAATAAGTTATAAGTGTTTAACTCAACATGGTCAAGATAACCCTTGAAATGAGGTGTGAAAAAGCTTGTCCTTGGATCAAACCGAGTTAAATATCTTTTGTAAGTGATCTAGATTGAACCAAATTTGAGAAAATGATCCTCACCCCATTGATTGATATTGATAATCCTAACCTATCTAAAATTAAAGCTTTATGGTCATCGATGACAAAGGAGGAGAAGTAATTCACAAAGATAGGGGGAGAGAAACAAAGATAAGAAAAATATGACAAAGGGGGAGAAAATAAGGGGGTCAATTAAAATTTGAGCACATAAGTAGAGGGAGCAAGCTCATGAACTTATTTGATGCATTTGAATGTGCATTTCATATGTATGCTTGCATTGCACAGGTTTTTAAATTAAAATTCCATGCTTGTGTGGTGTATGCTAGTTGTAGGATTGAATGATGAAATGAAGAACTATCATGCATAGGTGGTAGTT
Source organism: Miscanthus floridulus (assembly GCF_019320115.1). Taxonomy (NCBI): domain Eukaryota; kingdom Viridiplantae; phylum Streptophyta; class Magnoliopsida; order Poales; family Poaceae; genus Miscanthus; species Miscanthus floridulus. The sequence continues at coordinate 114,618,338 of NC_089595.1, forward strand.
AGATGTGCCTTGCTTACTTGCTTTGCTTTCACAAGTGATGCTAGAGCCTTGCTTCTAATATTGATCTCACGAGGTATCTAGTGTTTGTGTTTTGCAAGTAATTTCAAGTGGCATCTAACTAACCACGGTGCTAAGGATGGTATATTTGGTGCACTTCGATTGGTATCACGCTTCAAAAGTCCATCTCTTATACCTTAGCATCATTTGGAGATCTTGCCGAACGTGTTTATTGTCATCAACCTGCAGTTTCGTTGACCCAGGCTGTCCCGATCACGTCTGCTTGCTCATCAAGTCCCTCTATGGACTCAAGCAGGGGTTGCGGGCGTGTTTCCAGCGGCTTGGGAACCACCTTCGTAGCATGGGCTCCACCGCATCCAGCTCCGACTGCTCCTTGTTCATCTACAAGCGTGGCGACCAAGCGGTGTATCTCCTTGTGTACGTTGACGACATTATTCTCACCGCCTCAACGAACACCGTCCTACGCCATGTCATCGACCAACTGTGACAAGCTTTTGCGATCAAGGATCTCGGTGAGCTCCATTTCTTCCTCGGTGTCCAGGTGCGTCGCGATGCGACTGGGTTCTTCTTGAACCAGGCCCAGTACACCGAGGACATCTTAGAACGCGTAGGAATGGCGAACTGCAAACCTACATCGACTCCTGTGGAGGCCAAGCCAAAGTTGTCCGCCAACGACGGCGAGCCTGCGTCTGACAGCACGTTCTATTCTACCGTAGCATCACCGGCGCGCTCCAGTACCTCACCCTCACACGTCTGGACATTGCCTATGGTGTGAACCAAGCGTGCCTCCACATGCACGCCCGCGCGATGTGCACTGGAACCTTGTCAAGCGCATCCTTAGATACCTCCGTGCGGCTCCATCAACCACGACATCAAGATCTCAGCTGCTCCATCGACTGCCCTCAAGGTCTACTCCGACGCCGATTGGGCCGGTTGCCCGGACACTCGGCGATCGACGTCCGGCTACTATGTCTTCCTTGGTGACTCCCTCATGTCATGGTCGTCCAAGCGACAGACTACGGTGTCATGGTCGAGCGCCGAGGCTGAGTACCGAGCGGTAGCCAACGCTGGCGCGGAGTGCTGCTAGCTCCGAAATCTTCTTCGAGAGCTTCATGTCGTCGGCGACAAAGCAACGGTGATTTACTGTGACAACGTATCTGCGGTATACCTATCTAAAAATCGGGTGCATCATCGATGGACAAAGCATGTGGAGCTTGACATACATTTTGTGCGGGAGAAGGTCGCCCTAGGCCAATTCAAGGCGCTGCAAATACCTACAAAGCATCATTTTGCAGACATAATGACCAAGGGGCTACCGACACCATTGTTCAATGAATTCAGAGATAGTTTATGCATTCGATCAACCGAAGCTGCAACTGCGGGAGGGGGGTCAGCGGCCGATTCTACATGCGTCAGTTAGATAGCATTAGGATCAGCTCCTTCAGTTAGTTAGTTGTAAGCCAAACTACTAGTGTTTGCGCCCTATTCTCTAGCTGATCCTGGCTTGTAGGTTGGCTTGCAGGAAGCAGTTAGCATCACTTGGCTAGCGGTGATCGGATCATGTATATGTACCTGTACATTGTCAATGAATGAACTCGAGCATTCTCCTCTCTTACATTTATGCTTATGCTGATTTATTATAAGAGAAAAATACTCTTTATTCGTTAAAAAGTACTGCTGAAATAATACAGCAGAACAATTATCTCGTCGGCAGTGCGCATGCGGATGTAGGGCTCCGGCGTGTCCATCGACAGGTCGTTTTGCCAGTGTGCCGAGAGCACGATGTTCGGACGTTCCACGACACGTTGGAGCCGAGCATGCAACGCGAGCTGCGAAGGTATCGAGCCGTGGTTGACCCGAGCATTGTGAACACAGGTGTGGGAGCGGAACGACCGGCCGGCGAGCGTCGGATGGCAGCGGCATCCACATGGCAGCAATCTGAAGCTGGTTCGCACAGCTACACCTCTGCGAATCGGATGCACAGAAGCCCCCAAGAAAAACAAAAGAGGAACCGAATCACATCATTTTTTCCCCGATTTAACCTAGCACGATGAAGGCCACAAAGAAAATGGAATGTGGCATATAGATATGGCCGAATCCAGCAGTGGAACGGAGGTGCCAATAATTCAATTTATGCTTGTTCCAGAACCATCTCGAATAACTCGGCTGTTACAAGACAAGAATAGATTAGTATTAGGAGAGTGTCCGGTTGGTATTATTTTTACTGTAGCAGCTGGAAACCACTGTTCATACTAGAATTTTGTGAGAGAAAAATACTGTTCCGGCTAAGAAAAAAAACCCAGCTAGCCAGCCGAACACGCTCTAGGCCTCGGGTTCTGACTACAAAGCGAAGGTATACGTAAACTCAGCTTTGCTGCTATAAATAGAGCCCCTCCATTTCTCTCATCCTCCACCCTAGAGTAAAGAGCTGAAGACCTAAGAACAACCCCGGTGCAAATTGAGGTGCATATACATGGCTCGCTCTCTCCATCTCCCCCTTCTCTCTTTGATCTACGAGTCCCTTCTCTTGTTCTGTGCTTTTTCGCTTTCCTCGTCTAATAAAAATTGCTGCCTAAAAGTAAAGTCTAATAAAAATTACAGCATTTTTTTTTGCTATCCTTTCAAAAAAAAAAAACCCGAACCACTCAAGGTTAACTTGTTGCTCAGTTAAGAGTTTGGTTCCTTAAGGCCACATTTCTTGGCTTGACTTTCTTCCTCGCAGATTTGAATTTTCTTCCTTCATCGTAATCTTATTTGATTCTTGTAACAAGTTTGACCACATATATTTTACCATTTTAAAACTTAGTCTGTCACCAGGAAACTTACTTATATAAAAGCAAGGTCAACATTTAATTTAACTGTGACGCAATTGTTTTGCAGCCGTACATATCTAGCAACAACAGAGGTGCGAAATGCCAAGGCAGTTATGGGTCAGAAAAGTTCCATACCGACTAGGGGGCATGTTCAAGGAAGCTATAAAAGCAGGTGTTAGTTTATCTCCAACAACAACATATAAAATACAAGACATATTCGTCCTTTGGGGAACGCTACAGGTAAAATGTTTAATACTTATTCGACATCTTCTCCAATAACAAGACCCAAAAGAGAATCATTTCTGCAAATGGATTTCTGGAGAGAGAATGCCCATATTTGGGTTGTGCCTCTCAGGGAACCTAAAATAGGTCTCCTGTATAGGTACTCTGTTGGAGGCTGATTTTGGGTCTCTTGCTATCAATTTTGGGTTTAGGTGCCCATATAGGTTCCTTGTCGGAGACAGTCTTATATCTATTGTAGCTCAGCATGTTGAAGATGTTCTTGTGAATGTCTACACTCATTACTTAGAACATCCCTTGAAAGAATTATTCTGACAATCTTCCAAACATGGCAGAACAAGGTTATCACAGCGCAGTGAGCTTAGCTGAAGAAGCTTTTAATGAAGTTCAAAATTTTGTGGTTCACACAGTTGGTGATCCTGTTGTTCATGGACTTGAAGAGTTCGGAAACACAGTTACGAAGCTGGAAACTTGTGTGGCATGACGTTGGAGACACTGCTGAGCATCTGTGGCATGATGTTGGAGACACTGTTGAGCATGTGTGGCAAGATGTTGGAGGGTATTTCTCCAAAATATTTTAGGTTCATATCCCTGAAAGTAAGGCTTAAAAGTCAAAAGGAGGGGATAAATAATAGTGTAAGAATTAATTACTTCCTCAATCCCATTAATCAGCCCCTTATAGTGACCTATTGTGAGGGAAAATGTCACTCTCAAGGTAATTCATGGGAACAGAGGAGTAGTTTAAAGAACCAAGGGAGTAACTTGGAAGCAGTGTATGGGATAAGTAGGTTTTAGTCACTTTTTCCTGCCGAGGCCAAAAAAGTGACCTAGAATAAGGCAAACTTAGCTTGCAACTTCAAATAGTAAGGCTTTATACGTTATGAAACCAAAAAGAAGAGGAACTAGGAAGACTCTGGAAAGCCTAGTCCTAGTCCTACGCCGTGTGGGCTACTTTATTAATACAAAGAATCTTACCATGAATAGGATCGATCCTACCACCCCTGTATACACGGAGTGCCCCGTGTTGAACACAAGTTAATTATATTGAGTATAAAGAGAAGTGATCCACATACATTTATGTCTCTTATTTACTTTATCTTCTGTGATTGTTCTTCCTCATCGGCTCTACTCAGAATCTCTAGTTTCACAACACGTCGTTACACGATCATTTATCATTTTGCTTATTCTTCTATGATTGTTCTTCCTCAATGATTCTAGGTCACGCTTTGACATTAGCTAGCAAGATTGTATAATACTCCGACATACATGTATATGGTCCTGTGCACGGCCAAGCACTGCGCTCAGTAGTCGTAGCTGCTGCTGTGCTGCAGCTGATCTCTCGTCACATGACTAGACGCCATGTTCGCATGGCTTATAAGTCGTACTTTTTCAACCAACGAATAGTATTTTTCTCTCACAGCAAATCAGCCAAAAGTACTTTCAGCCATGGCTTATCAGCCAAACGAATATGACAAGAATCAGCGAAAAAAGTCCTTCCAGTGTCATCCTCACAAAAGTTGAATAAAATATTTCTAACAAAACCGACTCCAAACCATCTCCTAAGAACATATCCAAAAGACTATTTATATCTTTCTTAATTTATATAGGAATAGAGATTTTAGTAAAGAAAAATACACCCTTTAACAACCTCTTCAACTGGATATCCACAAATAGATATCCTCTATTCTAGATTTTTCGCTAGCCAAAGATGAAGAGCAAAAATTGTTCTCTAGACTACGCACAAAATATAGCAAAACTGTTGGAGAGTATAAAGATATATAAAAAAGATTTTTACTCAATGAATAATTTAAAGAGTAGATTTAGAAAGACTCTCAGAGCTAGTCTAACAGTGCCATTGTGTGCCTTCGTTTTCACAAATTTCACCTCTTACTCATTGCTGAGGAGGTACACGAGATCACCCAAGTGTTGCACTTCCAGGCCTGCCTTCTCACACCCGTTGAAGAAAAGTGATTGATCCTTGCCGATTCTTTTGCGCTAGCTCATCAGAAACACTAGGTTGTTTACATAGTATACACATGATGTTCTATCATATATTCTCCACGGTTCTCGTACTATCCATGATATGTTCTACAATATATTTTAAGTTGTTCGTATATTATCTTCTGAAATTCCTTGATATATTTTCAGTTATTCACACGTATATCGGTACCCTTAAGATGTTTCATGATATGTTTTATTTTTCCTTTACTTTTGATTATTATTTTTTATTGCATTATTTTTTTATATTTTTTATTTTATTTTATGTACTACGGTTTTTTTTTTCATTATTGCATGAGATATATTATGATATATTTTGATCTAGAATATTATTCTCTTGAAGGTGGAATACTTTTTTATTTAAATGGTCCGATACGGTTTATAACAGTAATAATAGTATAAATATTTCATAATCAATGCAAATCATCTAGATGTTGTAGTGGTGGAAAATTATTTTCTTAGCCATCAGATCTCCTCTCTAGGACACTAGTTTTGCTGCTCCTATCGATCTATCATTTCACGAGTCACGAGCGGAGCGGAGTTCGTGCCACGAGATATGCGGAGCGGCATCTCGCGAGCGAGTTGCAGAGCGGGCCGGAGCGAGGCGAGCGAGTGCGCGAGCTGCGGAACGGGCCGGCCCATACGCAGGAGAGGAGCGAAGGAATTCGTCGGCCCATGCGCGGGAGCAAAGCCCCGGGCCAGGATAATTTGGTGGTCGGCGAGGTGCACAGTGCCACCCGGTCGAACCTAAGCGCCGCCCCGCTCTCCCGCACCAGCCTCCGCAACTCTCCGTCTCGCGCCGCCGTCGCCTCGCCCCACGTCGTCGCGCCTCCTCTCTCTCTCTCTCCGCCGGCTTCCTTGACTGCCCCGCGCCGGACTCTCCTATCTCGGCCTCTCTGCTGCTCATGGCGCCGCCGCCACAACCAAAGCAGCTGGTGCTCGCCGCGTCATCTGCGGACGCGGGCGTGGCCGCCTGGGACCTCCGCACCGGCGCGGAGGACATCCGCCTCCGCCCCTGCGCCTCCCGCCCTTGGTCGCTCGCCTCGGTCGCCGACCGCTTCCTCGCCGCCGCTCAGGCTCTTCCCGCTGGCGGCAACTCCGGGACCATCCACTTCTACTACTGGGACAAGGTAAGCACGCTCTACATAAAACCCCGAACGGCGCTCTTGAACTCCGAACCCATGACCCCGAGTCGTTTCTTGGTTTCGGTTGCAGCCGCAAGTGGCCGTCAAGAGCTTTCCTGCTGAGCCGATCCGCGCACTTATCGCCGATCAGGAGGGGAGCTACCTCATCGGCGGTGGCAGCAATGGCAATATGTTCCTTTGGGAGGTGAGGGCATTGTGCTTTCTTTGAGATGGGTTGAAACTGTTAGTATGTGCTGTTGGATGCTTGGTGTGCTGTCGTTTGAGGTTGATGTGGAATGTTTCCAGTGTTTTTGCTTGTTATTACTTATTAGCGTGCTCAAGGTGGTGTGAAGTGGATGCCCCTGGCGGTGACTAATCAAAATTGGACCAGGGCCTTCATTTCTTTCCAGTTGGTTTGGAAAAGAATAGTTGGGGTTATTTAGTTCTGAAATGAAATTTGTGTACAATAAACTTTGTTAGACTTCTTGCAGTAGAACATTTTTTTTTTCTGTAGCTTGTGCGCTGCACTGTATGGGGTGGTGAACGAATGTGTGTTTTAGGTGCTAAAACTTTTAAGGCGGTGCTTATTTTGCGTTAGTGTTCTCTTTAGCGCTTAATAACCTGGCAGTTTTAGAAGCTAATTACTATGCCATAGGTTAACAATTTGTGCGTTTCGCGCAAGAAGCTCACTGTGACCATTAGAAAACTATGCTGTCGGCATTCGTGTATACACCAGTCTAAAGTTCCATGATCAAATGCCACCGGGTGTCTTTTACTTTTTACTCATATGTCCATTTAGCACCTGAAGACATTTTCCGTAACGTCATGATGTGTTTTTTTCCCCCCTTCCGTTTTTCTACTTGAGCATTGGTGTTTTACTGTTACTTAAGCAGAAACACATTGTAATCCTCAGTTTTCTCTCAAAGTTGTGTCAATATTTGACATGTTTACTCGGTGTATTTTCACAGGTACAGTATTAGGTAACTAATTATGTCTTTCCTCTGTTTGCTGGTGTCTTATGTGCCTATGAGTTTGGTTTCTGTCTGCAGTTTATGCTATATATCTGGATCTGATCCATCCAGCACTTTTCTGGTTAAATTTGAACACTGTCTAAGCTATTTGAACACTTTTCTAGCCTACCCCAACTTGTTTGGGACTTAAAGGCTTTGTTGTTGTTGTTGTTGACTGTCTAAGCTATTTATCTGACCCATCGGATTTTATGATGGTTTATAGGTGTCTAGTGGAGAGCTTCTCCACACATGGCATGCGCACTATCGTGCTGTTAGGTGCCTCGCGCTGTATGACTATTTGCTTGTCTCAGGGTCAGAGGATGGGAGTATCAAAGTTTGGGAACTCATCACGTATGTTTGTTTTGTGTAGTAAAATCGGTCAAACTATTTTTGTATAGTACTATAGTGTTCATTGGGTTTGGTTGTATTGGTTGCAGGGTGCTTGATGAGCAGTCAAGGCTGGAGGCCCAGACACCATACATGTATAGTTTCAGTTAGCATGCACTGCCTGTAACTGATATTGCTTGTTTTCTTGGAGCAATTGCTATATCTTCTTCAGAGGATCGAACCTGCAAAGTGTGTGTGCAACTCAACTCTTGTTCTTTTTTTAATTGAATGTTTTATATGCAGTTATTTATTTGTTCTAGTTCTTGTTAGCCACTCTTATTTATAACTTAACTAGTACTACCACCGATTCCAAATGTAGGTCTTAGGATCGTATCTAGTCAAACTTTATTAACTTGGATCATAAGCATGAAAAGTTACATAGATTGACAATATATTGATGTTACTATATTTATCATGGAAAAATACTTCCATAATATATATTTCGCTATATAAATGGTATATTTTAACGAACATTACAAGGCAAAGTGTCATATTGGAGATTGTCAGTGTCCTAAACGACCTACATTTGGAATCGAAGGGAGTAGCATCTTGGGCTACATATTGTAATGGCATTTGTTCTTATCTGCAGATTTGGAGTTTATCTGAGGGTAGGATGCTAAGAAGCATTTCATTTCCTACTAGCATTGGTTCTGTAGCACTAGACCCAAGAAGTCATATTTTCTATGCTGGTGGTAGAGATGGAAAGATATATGTTACTGCTATGGGTGTTGATCTCAGTTTTCATGGTAGTGATGAATCATCTATTCTGGGCGCATTGGATGACCACAGGTTTGCCTGACCTAGCTTTTTGTCTTGTTCTTGAAAATTACTGCTGTGAATTACTAGTATCTCGTAACATGAAATTCCATGAGATAATTGTTCATCACTTAAAAGAGCATGACCCGCTATATTTACCCATAGGAAGTGCATACAATATGGGCATGGTTTTCAGCTTTGACAAAGCTCCATATCTTCAACCTTTACTTTAGACTTGAATGAATAAAAATTGAATTGCTAGGACATCCATGTTGCATCTACTCCGATTGATGGGCAGAGGGATAGAGTAAGTTGCAAAAAGGAATAACGGAAATCATAGATCTTATCTAGTGGCATTACCTTAAAATAATAATGATAATCCACTTTGGAATTTAGTTGGCAACATGGAAATTCTTTTCTTCCTCAACACATTAGGAATGTAGCCGGGGATTGAACAGGCAACATGTACATTCTGCACAGCCTTAGGGTAACTGCATTTGCAAGGATATTATTTGCAGTGGTTCATGAAAGGAAAGGGGTGGTTCGAATTAGAGTTTTCAGACATTTTTTTTACTGGAAATTGAATACGATTTAAAGAATTATTATATCCTGACAATATAACTAATGATGAAATTAAATAATTAATAAATATTAATACATTTCCTAACACTTAAGTGTTCCATAATAAATGTACAAGTATATAACACTTTAAGGTCCTATATGTTTGGCAGAGCTCCACTCCTTGATTCTCCAGCCCCACTTCCTGATTCTTTGGAACTTGGAATTTATTCTGTCTGATAGAATCGTTTGGCAAGCTGTGACTGTGAAGTGATTCTTGAAAGAGCGGATTAAGCTGTAATTTTCCATAGTACCCCTGACTGTCTGAACAAAAGTCTGTAATACATATCTTGAATAGGCATGCATTGTTTGATACATGCTGGTTAAATTTGTGTAACGACAAATTGACTAGAAATTCTTCACCCAACACGCCAATAATTAATTGCATTGTACAATCATCATATTCTAAAGTCCAAACCGATGGGGTCCAATAGATTACAAAGTCCCCAAAAGAGAACAAAATAATCAGACATTTTCTTACAGGGTCCAGGCGTCTAGCTTGCCCCTGTCAATCTTCCCAATTGTTTAATAAACTACGAAAGCTATTGTTGTTCATCCTATGGCAAAAGTAGTATATAACCACCAACAAATAAATGAATACCTGATTTACATGCCGATTGAACAAATCAAAATTAACTAGGGCTCATCCTATGCTTTGATAAACAGAACATTAAACAAAGTTGTGTTGCCAGGACCTTCGGTCTGGATGAGGGACGACCAGAGGCAGCCTGGACATCGGTGGTTCTGACCTAGAGGAAGACAACGAAAGCTATGGTAGGGTTGCCCCCTGTGGAAGGTGGACATCTATGGAGACCGCAGCCTGTGGAAGGTGGACACCGGAGCTCGATCTGCTGGGAGTGGGTGCGCCTGTACAGGGGTATGGTAGGGTTGCCCCCTGGGGTCGACTGATACCAACTGTACCGAATCTTAATTTCTAGCTAGGAGAGAGGGGGGGGGGGGGGGGGGTGCGTATGTGGGTGTCCTGGGGATGGACCTGGGTGCAGAGCTCCCCTGTTTGGACGGCTGGCGTCGGGCCAGTCATGTTGGCAGCGCTGCAGTTGCCCACACATGGAGAGAAAAGCTCGGACCCCTCCGAGCGGTGCTTGGGACAAACGGGTGCAGGATGGGGAACTGCGGACCTTTTATACCCGTGGCAATTGTGAATCAATAACCTTTTAACTTGTTGAGGGTGTCTATAATCAGAAGGGTGGGGAGCAGGCGTGAATCTGTGGGAGCAGTTTTTTTGACTTCGTGGTTGGTATAGAAAAATGAGGGAGCGATTCACTAGATTCCCCTAAGAAGCTGTGCCAAATTTTGGCGTTTGGCAGAGCTGGAGTGATTCTCATGAAGAAGCTGCTCCAAGTTGTGCTGCCAAATGCACCCTAATTAACTTCAATCTAAAGGAATTCTCATCCTCTTTTTTATTTGTTTTTCTGTTATTCGCTGCTTAGAAACTATAGATAGGCTGGATGATAGGCTTTTTTTTTTGTAATGATTGGCCTGGTGCAAGCGGTAGAGTCTTACCGCCTGTGACCGGAAGGTTCCGGGTTCGAGTCGCGGTCTCCTCGCATTGCATAGGCGAGGGTAAGGCTTGCCACTAACACCCTTACCCAGACCCCGCACAGAGCGGGAGCTCTCTGCACTGGGTACGCCCTTTAATGATTATTCATTGATCTGCATTGTTGTTAGCAGTGCAGGTTATTCAATGCCATTATCTAAATAAATTTATTTGCATCTACTATCTCTTGGTGGTGGAACGAGGAAGTCCAAAGGGCTATTAAGGAGAAGAAAGAGTGTTATAGACGCTTGTACCATGACAGGAGTGTGGACAACATAGAGAAGTATAAGGTGGCAAAGAAGACTGCAAAGCGAGCTGTAAGTGTGGCAAATGGTAGAGCGTACGAGGATCTTTACCAACGTTTGAGTACGAAGGAAGGAGAGAAGAACATTTATAGGATGGCTAGAGTTCGTGAGAGAAAGACAAGGGACTTCAACCAAGTTAAGTGCATTAAGGATGAAAGGGAGCATCTCTTAGTGAAGGAGGATGAGATACGACATCGATGGCAAGAGTATTTTGACAAATTGTTCAATGGTGAGAATACGGACACAACCTTTCAGTTGGATGACCCTTTTGATGACACCAATAGACACTTTGTGCGGAGAATCCAAGAATCTGAGGTCAGAGAGGCGTTGAAAAGGATAAAAGGAGGTAAGACGATGGGACCGGATGGTATCCCAATCGAGGTGTGGAGATATCTCGGGGACATAGCTATAGTATGGCTAACCAAGCTGTTCAACCATATTTTTCGATCGAACAAGATGCCTGATGAGTGCAGGAGAAATATATTGGTACCGATCTACAAAAATAAAGGGGATATTCAAAGTTGTACTAATTACCGGGGAATTAAGTTGATGAGTCATACTATAAGCTATGGGAGAGAGTTATCGAGCATCGCTTGGGAGCAATAACACGGGTCTCTATGAACCAATTTGGTTTCATGCCCGGAAGGTCAACCATGGAAGCCATTTTCTTAATAAGACAAGTTATGTAGCGGTATAGGGAGAAGAAGAAGGACATACACATGGTTTTTATTGACTTGGAGAAGGCTTATGATAAAATACCAAGGAATGCTATGTGGTGGGCTTTGGACAAACATAAAGTCCCAACGAAGTACGTCGGGCTCATTAAGGACATGTACAACAATGTTGTGACTAGAGTTCGAACAAGTGATGAAGACACGGATGTCTTCCCGATTAGGATAGGACTACATCAAGGGTCAGCTTTGAGCCCTTATTTGTTTGTCTTAGTAATGGATGAGGTCACAAGGGACATACAAGGAGACATCCCTTGGTGTATGCTTTTCACGGACGATGTAGTGCTAGTTGATGAAAGCCGAACAGGAGTGAATCAGAAACTGGAGTTATGGTGGGAGACTTTGGAGTTCAAAGGTTTTAGACTCAGCAGAACTAAAACTGAGTATATGAGATGTGACTTCGGCACTACTATCCGGGAGGAGGAAGATATTAGTTTGGAAGGTCAAGTAGTGCCTAGGAAGGATACCTTTCGATATTTAGGATCAATGCTACAGAGAGACAGGGATATTGATGAAGATGTTAGCCATAGAATCAAAGCAGGATGGATGAAGTGGCGGCAAGCATCTGGTGTCCTATGTGACAAAAGGGTACCACAGAAGCTAAAAGGCAAGTTTTATAGGACGGCGATTAGACCTGTTATGTTGTATGGTGCAGAATGTTGACCTACCAAAAGACGACATGTTCAACAGATAAGTGTCGCGGAAATACGTATGTTGCGTTGGATTTGCGGTCATACAAGAAGGGATCGAGTTCGGAACGATGATATACGTGATAGATTAGGGGTAGCACCAATTGAAGAGAAGCTTGTCCAACACCGGTTGAGATGGTTTGGATATGTCCAACGGAGACCTCCAGAGGCACCGGTGCGTAGTGGAATCCTAGGCCAGGATAGTAACGTGAAGAGGGACAGAGGAAGACCGAAGTTGACTTGGGTAGAGGCAATAAAAGGAGACTTGAAAGGATGGAATATACCCAAAGACTTAGTCTTAGATAGGAGTGCTTGGAAGACAACTATTCACGTGCCTGAACCTTGATTGCTTCTGCCGGATTTCAACTCTAGCCTACCACAACTTGTTTGGGATTTAAAGGCTTTGTTGTTGTTGTTGCTGCTGCAGCATCTACTATCTCTGTTTAATATAGGCTGCTTCAGTGTCAAATTCCTAACATTTATGTGGTGAGATCTATTAAGTTGATTCTGGTTTTTTTTTTGACTGATCCAGCAAGGCAGTAACAAGCTTAGCATCAAGCACAGATGGACTTCTACTTGTCTCTGGATCTGAGGATGGTAATGTTCGTGTGTGGGATACTAGATGTCAGCAGGTGACCCGAAAATTCAAACACTCCCAAGGTTATACTCTTATTTTATATTAAAAAGGCTATATTCGTACTGAAAACCTACCTTGACTTTACAAACTTAGTGCAATATTTGAAAACTTAATTCTTACGTTGGACACTCTTATGCGTTGAATATGTGGTTGGGTTGCGAGCCTGCTCCATTGACTAGTAGAACTTTCTTCCTAGAGAAACCTAAGGATCACATATTTTCCTGAGACACTTAATAGGCAAAAGATGTTTCTTTTTGTTTTTTACTGTCATTAAAGGTATTATTAAATACATTTCCTTATGTTAGGTGAATGGTGATAATTTACCTAGGCTGAGTTCCGTCAATCAATCCTAAATCACTCTTTTACTTCTATGGGAATTCTTTTTTTGAGGGAAGTTCTATGGGATGTCTTGATTATAACTGAAACATGAACTCTGGACTGTTAAGGTCTCCGCAAGTTTACACAGTCAACTTTCATGACTCATGGTACGTATTATTCTTCGCTAGAAGCTTACGTATCTCTAAAGCTGAGGCTAAGGCCTTTGGTTGGGCTTTTGGCTTTGGCTTTTGGCCCCAAAAGCCAAAAGCCTAACCAAAGGGGTTGTTTTTGGAGGCTGCTTTTTCAGAAGCAGCTGTTTTTTCGTAGTACATTTTTGAAAGCTGGTTTGACCCTGCTTTTGGCTTTTGGCTTTCTGCTTTTCAAAATTGGTGGAATAAAAAGCTCTTCCATAGTTGTTTCAGGAGAGATAAAGATAGAAGGTATATTTTATACTTGTTTAACCAAACAGCTTTCAGCTTTTCTACAGCTCACAGCCCACAGCAGCTTTTCCACAGCTCACAGCCCACAGCAGCTTTTTCCCACAGTCACAGCTCAACCAAACAGGGCCTAAGACTATTCTATGGCCATGCTTTTTTTTTAATATACAATGCACCTTTTGTATATAGTTTATGAATCATGTTCTTGTTTCCTTTTTTTCCCGAATCTGTAGTACCACTGAGCTTTGATAATGTAATTGTTTGTCAGGTCCAGTAACCAATGTTCTGATAGTAACGCCACAATGAGTAAATCTGCCACCACTACAACCATTACGCAAAGTTTGCTCAGCAAATGGGGAGGCTGAACGACGGGCAGTAGTTCTTCCTCGGCCTGAAAATGATCCAATTCCTGGAAATAAAACCTCCATTTTTATGGAGCGCTACTTGGATGAGCTTCAGGTTGGGTGATTTTGCTTTGTCTTTCATTTGGTGCCATACATCTTACAAGTTTCATTTCCATATTTCTTTCTGTTGCATCTTATGTTTTTTTATGGGGTCCAGAAGCATGGTGGTTCTTCCAGGTTATTTGATTTTGGGCTGAATGCTCAGAATGGCACTCCAAACCAACAGGGAACATAATGGAGAGACAGTACTTGGAGTTGCAGGATCTCTTTGTACATGAGGTCCTCCATCAGATGCCATCCTCGAGGAACCCATGATGCGCATGCTTTGGATATCATAAGTTGCTATTGTCAATTAAGTAAGTGAATTTTATTTTCTCCTGCTGGTTAATAATAGAGATCATGAAGAAATGGCAGAGATTTTTGTCAACAAAATAACATAACCTGGAAAATCCTTTTTTTTTCATTTCAATTATTCTAGTCTCAATAGTTTATGGTAGCATAATCAAGTTAGCGGCAGAAGCATATTGCACTTCTATGTGTGCTGTGTTTTTGTTTCAGCCATGAGACTTATGTTTTTCAACACGTTGTGTAGGATCATTTGTGGTATCGAAACAGTGATGGTTGCCATTCGGGCCACAAACGATGTAGATGGGCTCTTTGGAGTAATTCAACTGGTGGCTGTGGGGTGTAATTGAGGGTGCCTTTGGCTGCGAGGAACTTTTCAGATTCTCAGTAAAATCACTAGAATCGCTGCCAAAGTTCACTTGGAACTGATTCTCGTTTTTGTACTAGTCTCGATAAACACCAAAAACCTGGTTTCTCTTGATTCTAGTTCTAATTTGGGGTGTAATTGAGGGTGCCTTTGGCTGCGAGGTGTAATTGAGGGTGCCTTTGGCTGCGAGGAACTTTTCAGATCAGTAAAATCACTAGAATCGCTGCCAAAGTTCACTTGGAACTGATTCTCGTTTTTGTACTAGTCTCGATAAACACCAAAAACCTGGTTTCTCTTGATTCTAGTTCTAATTTGAAGAGTCCAGCGAGCTAGGTAATTAATAAAGTGATTTTGATTTATTAGAGAAATGTTTCTTAAGGGAATCTGGATTTTAAATCTTTTCTATGAGAATCTAGATTTAAAACGTTTCCACGAGAGTTTAGAACCCTGCATAAGTATAAAATGCTGAGGCATAGTATAAACTGGAACAGTGAAATGGTGCAGCTATTGGCTAATTCTGAAGCAACCTGTTAATTTTAAAAAAAAAACCTCAAGTGCCGAGCACCGCCCAGGGATATATAGATAGGAGAGTACGGCGCGGCGCAGTCAAGGAAACCTGTGGAGGGAGAGAGGCGAACAGGCAATCCCACGTAACATGAGAGACGAAAGCAAAGATATTCTTACTTTTCTGTGTGTTATTGGATCTATATATTTCTCTATTAGATTTTTAAATCATGTAAAATAGATCAGTTATTTATTCGTCGCTAGTGACTATTATATTCTATTTTTTTTTTATGTTCACATCAGAATAGCTAGCCAAATAGCTAATGGTTGAGGATGTCATAAGGAATGAGCTTGAAAGCTGAAACTCGTGTGGTCGGGTGCCTGAAATAAATTTGACTTCGACATATTAGAGAAGACAAAAAAAAAACCTGCAATGCACACGTATGGCGGCTTAGACGTTCCTCCTCCAAAAATTTACTCTCTATTCCATCAAATATTTAGACACATGCATGGATTTCATTAAATGTTTGGACACATGTATGGAGTATTAAATATAGACTAAAAAAATAACTAATTATACAGTTTGCGACTAATTTGCAAGACGAATCTTTTAAGCCTAATTAGTCTATGATTTGACAATGTGGTGCTACAGTATGCGTGTGCTAATGACGGATTAATTATGCTTAATAAATTCGTCTCGCGGATTACTAACGAATTCTGTAATTTATTTTTTTATTAGTATCCGAACATCACATGCGATATCTTTATGTGATATCCGATGTGATGTCTCGAAATTTTATACCCTGAATTTAAACAAACCTTAATTTGGAACTCCCTATTCAATAGGACGAGCGCATATATATGCCCTGTTCGTTTGGGCTTGTTTGGCTGATAAGCCATGGCTGAAAATACTGTTTTGCTAGTTTGGTGAAAGAAAAATACTGTTCATTGGTTAATAAGCCATGACTTATAAGCCAAATACGATCAAGCGAACATGCCGATATTCAGTCAGTCAGTCGGCCCACGTGTCATGTGGTCTGTGGAGAGTTTTTTTTTTTTTTTTTTTTTTTTTTTTTTTTTTTTTTTTTTTACAGAGAGAGAAGTCGAGAGTTGAGACCGAGGTAGCCAAGTCAATGCTGCGTCAGATCTGACCTGCATGCTCCATGGACCATTGTGTCTCATCGTCAGTCGGTCTGCGGCGGCGGCTCCAACCAGGTGTGCTCGCTTTGCCGCACCGTATCCACAGCGGGCGCCGCAGGGCACACGGCGCGCCACCGCCTTGACCCACCGCGACGGCGGCGGGGTAACGCCCACGCGGCAACACCGAGCACAGAGGCCCCGTTGGCTTGTGTTATAATCCGTATTTTTAAATTTATTTGTTTTAATCGAAATAATATTTTTTTCTCTGTGGAAATAATATTTTAGTTTTTTTTTTCAGCAAAGAGAACGGACCAAATTGGAAAGAGCGACTTGTACTACATGCACTTGTCTCGGCTGTCTGAGACCCTCTCTCCCATGATTTAATACAGACTTCTACAGAGAGCGCAACCATGCTCACTTCTCTGCAGCAAAATCAGTTCCACAGACAAAACAACAGGATCAGAGCACAGAACTTGTTGAGAGGAGGGCCTCACTAATAACTGAGCTGATAGTTGGGTGCGACACTCGGTTAACTGCTATACTCACTCGCATCGCCAACAACAGAAGAGAAGAAATGGAAAGGAAAAGTGAAGTCATTCTATGCTCGTGGTAGCTAACTAGCCTGTTTGCTGGTTGGTTTCAGCTAGAGCTTATCAGCCAGCCAACAATGTTTTCTTCTCACAACAAACCAGCACCAGCCGAGTTTATCAGCCCAGAAACCAACCAGCGAACAGGCCGAACAGTGATAGCGCATCCTCCTGGGGTCGAAGTCACAGTGCTTGGATCTCGCCGCCATAGCCATACCGCTTCAGAAGCCGCTCGTCTTGCCGCCAGTTTTCCTTCACTTTGACCTCTATCTGTACAAGGAAGGAGTCGTGCATTACTTGTTGGATAGAAACTTCTCCACGATGGTAGCATTGCAGCAGGAGATGGCAAGTCCACAGCGACCACGTAATATAAGTGAATAAGATGTATGTAAACCTCAAGGTAGACTTTCTTTTGTAGGAAATCCTCGATGTCAAGCCTTGACGCGGTTGCCAACATCTTTATGGCTTTGCCATCCTGCATCAATCGGACAACACAACCCGGGAATTCATGGCCTAATTCCTTTCTTTATAATAGATTGAATCTTAGATTTTAAAAAAGTCTAATTTCTTGTCTCATGTATTTCAAATATCCAGGAAAAACAGCCCACATCATGTATAATTATGGTATTGTTAACTCTTTTTTTTACCTTCCCTAGTATAATGCTTCTTTGTGATTCTTTCTCAACAAGTATGTC
Source organism: Miscanthus floridulus (assembly GCF_019320115.1). Lineage (NCBI taxonomy): Eukaryota > Viridiplantae > Streptophyta > Magnoliopsida > Poales > Poaceae > Miscanthus > Miscanthus floridulus. The sequence continues at coordinate 114,636,019 of NC_089595.1, forward strand.
AACTTGAATGAAGTCCTTGGCACTAGGCCTACTTTTGTAACTGACAACATTAACCTGTCATGAAAAAAAATGATTATATTAGAAATAAAGAATATCAAGATGGAGAATATGCTGCATCAAACTCATAGGGAAAACACCTGAAGATATACCTGGCATGAATAAGGAATTTCCTGCCTGTATTGAACAAAAATCTTTTCCCTCACAATTTCACCAACAAAAAATCTCTCGGGGTGTTCACTAGCTATATCCTGAAACATGATGAACCACATGGCTAAATACATGAACAGAATACGCCTATTAATCTCAAATCATCCCATGTAGTACAACATCTAACAAAAAAATAGATGGTTCAGTTCAACTGAGGAATCATATTACAGAGCATATGCTTGTTTAAGAGATAAACCACAGACCAACAAAGAGGGTGGTAACAATGTACTAAAAGGGTGTAAGCCTATTATTTAGCATCCTCTAGACGAAGTAAAAATATGTCATGGCTTTTGAGAAAATATTTCTTCACAACTGATTTGTAGCAACCTAGCAGGGCACATAGTAATCATTTCGTACTAATTCATACATTAGCGGTTTCAAGTTCACATTGCTCAGTTCACGAATAATGGAAAAAAGCAAACTCCCATGCCATCTGCAGAAAGATGATTTGCCAATGCCTCCATCCATCAAACTAAGATTAACACAAGATTTGTCGGGAGTCAACATTGGAATGGGCACATCAAGTTCAACTATAATGATATTCAGGAGCACACTCTTGACCACACAGACAAAAATATTTACTAAAATGTTCTGAGCGCCATAACCTGACTCTCTCTGTTTATAATATATGAGGACAGTCCATGACATTTAAAGGTAAACAAAGCATAGGGAGATGCCATTAGAAAAATATGAATGATCTTTGCTAATACCTTGGGGTAGTAAGCAGGACCCAGAGGGAGCTTTGACAATATCCACTCCTTGATATCATCCACCCCATTACCAAATTTAGCACTTATTGGTATAACATCATCAACATTAGTAAATTTTTGGTACCACTGTCAAAAGAGTTGTCCGGAAATCAATACCAACTGCATGCAGAGAAAAGCACAAAAGAAACAGGGAAACACCTTTCAACAATTGTATCAGGTTCATACCTCAAGTTTCTTTGCGATTTCTCCGGGTTTTATGAGATCTTTCTTGTTCAATACCAGCAGTACAGGAAGTCCAATATCTTTGTTTCCCACACCTTCTTCAAGCATTTCATCAATCTAAAAGCTCAAAGCTTGCAAGATGTAAGGTAAAATGGTTGAATGTCAGGATGGATTACTTTCTTTCTTACTGCTGGCAATACCTTTTCAGGCGCTTTGCAAGCATCAGCAACAACAAGCACACAGTCCGCACTGCCGATAGCGCTCCTGACATTCTTCATCATCATACTGTCCAGCTTATGCATCTCCTTTTTAATAACACCAGGAGTGTCATAAAGTATAATCTGCAAACTAAATGATAACTCAGATTAGCAGTGAAAAGCAACATGATCCCCTTGATGGTAATGGGACCAGAAACTTCCGAGGACCTTAATTTGTATTGAACTGAATTAAATTCTGATACCTGGTATTCTGGTTCAGAACATATACCAAGAATGCGATGTCTTGTCGTTTGCGGTTTATCTGTTACAATTGAAAGTTTCTGACCAACCATTTGGTTTATAAGGGTGCTCTTGCCAACATTTGGCTTCCCCAATACAGCAACATAGCCTGCGGAGACACCGTATCAGTATGCCAATCATTCAATATGGATCAATTTCCAATTTGCAATTTTGACGAAAATGCTCTGCGCATTGCAACTTTGCAAGCTCCTTAATTTTACTTTACGAACTAGGACGAAATTTGGCTAATAAAGTTTAGAACTAAGTGCATGACCTCAATTCCTAAGCTTAATCAATACTAAACCCGACTAATTTCAAACTCAGAAAGCACAGAAGTGAGAAGCCTAACCGCTGCGGTGATTGGCGCAAAGAGAGGAGCCAAGTTCCTCCGAATCGTACTCATCCAGCAGCGCCAGGCTCCGGTCCGGCTTCTCGATGAGCTCCAGGCGCGGCCTCGTGCTCACCGCCGGTTCAGCTTTGTCCTCCTCCATTTCTTCTTCCACCATCTCATCCTCTTCCACTCCTGAATAGGTCATAATCGCATTGCCCACAGCCCCAGCTCCATGCTTCAGTCTCGAGGCTAGGACGCGTCTTCCTTGCAGCACACACGGGGAAATAAAATCCGGTGGAAGAGCAAGAGCTCTATGGGAGAGACACGGCGGCAGCAACGGCGGCGGCGCGAGGAACCGGAGAGCGAGGCCAAGCTCCATCGTGGCGAGTGCAGACTGCAGAGTGCGCGCAATGTGTTCGCGAGCATCCGCAATTGGGGATAAGAAAGAGAAGGCAGGCGACGGGATGTTTTCGGCCCATTTTTTTTAAAGAGTTTTACCTCAGCTTTTATTGAAAGCCAGTTGTCGGCCCATTTTCAGAGGCCCATAAAAGGAGAAGGCCCAGGCCCATGAACTGGTCACGGCCTACCCGCCACGGAGCCCTCCCGACAAAAACGACCAGAGCAGCAAGCTCCCAACCGCCGCCGGAGCGCGGAGCAAAAACATCTCCAAAACCCTAGCCCCCATCCCCTCGCTGGGAAGTCTCGTCGGCGGCGGCGGAGATGGGCAAGGCGAAGGGGAAGCAGCGCCAGGACAAGTTCTACCACCTCGCCAAGGAGCAAGGGTACCGGAGTCGCGCGGCCTTCAAGCTGCTCCAGCTCGACGCGCGGTTCCGCTTCCTCCCGACGGCGCGCTCGGTGCTCGACCTCTGCGCCGCGCCGGGAGGGTGGGTTCAGGTGGCCGTCAACCATGCCCCCGTGGGAGCCTTCGTCGTCGGGGTCGACCTCGTCCCCATCCGCCCCATCCGCGGTGCCCACTCGCTCACCGAGGATATCACCACCACCAAGTGCCGCGCCGCGGTGCGGAGGCTCATGGACTCCAACGGCGTCTCCGCCTTCGACGTCGTGCTCCACGACGGGTCTCCCAACGTCGGTGGTGCCTGGGCGCAGGAGGCCACATCGCAGTCGGCGCTCGTCATCGACGCACTGCGCCTTGCTACCATGTTCCTCGCTCCCAAGGGCGCCTTCATCACGAAGGTAAAGGATTCTACAGAAGAAGAATGCTCAATGTTGCAGCCATTGGCTTCCCTTTGTAATTAAGCATGATGCTTATTTTCCTTGTAATATGTGAATACAAAATATCTTTGTTGAAAATACACTATAAAAATCTGTTCTAAATAAGTGGCAGCATGATATCTTGACATTTTCATCCCTAGTCAGGTGTTATGTTTATGTATATATATGTGCTCCTTGGTTCACAGTAAAGTATTATCCATTCTTCTGACATGTTGAGTGGTTTTGACAGTTTATACCTTGCAGAGTTGTCATGTGTTTTGTTATCAACTCATCTCCTTCAGTTGTTGAATCAGCTTTATTTTCGTTGTTCTCATTGTCTCACATTTCAATCCATGTTTAATCAACTGTTCTTTTTCTTCAACAGGTTTTTAGGTCTCAAGATTACAACGCTATTATGTACTGTCTTAAACAGGTGTGTATTCATTAAATGTTTTGTATTTTTTTATTTTTCCTATTTGGTTAATTGAAACATCAAATATCATCTTGGTTTGCAGTTGTTTGAGAAGGTTGAGGCGACTAAACCTTCGGCAAGTCGGTCTACATCTGCTGAAATTTATATCATCTGCCTGAAATACAAGGCTCCCGCAAAGATTCAGCCAGAATTTCTTGATATAAAGCACTTGTTCAGTGTGGTTCCAGAACAGACCAAAGTATGTTGAGCCACTTGTCTGAATCATCTGTCTAGTTTCTTTTCTTTTTTCTGCTAGCGTACCTTAATTTTGGAAATTTTGGTGCTCTGCAGTCTAGGGATGTCATGGATGGTAGGAAAAAGAGACACCGTGATGGGTAGGCCCTCTTTTCACATCAAGTTTGCCTGCTTCTTTTCCTTTTCCCCTTCTGAAAGTATGTATCTTTTTTATATATGTATATAATTGTTAGCACGATTAACAGTGTTCACATCATAGTGGACTATAATGTTCTACCTATATCTGTTCTCAGTTCTCACATTAAATATCCACTTCTTACGTTCATTATAAGTTTATAACAGCCTGTTTTCCAATATCCTTGTTCTGCTCACATGTAAATAATTGCATTGCTCTTGGTATCGTGAAAGTTTACAAGTTGCTCTGTTATTTCGTGCAAGCAATTGAGATGTTTATTCTCACCAATTCGGCATTTTTTAAAGTCACATAATCAGTTAGGCATTTCTAGTTTGAGCCAGAAAACTGTGCTTTTCTGCTCTTTGGGTAAGCAACAATGAACAAGAATTAATAGTTTGTAGAATTTGTTCAACAAAAACACCAGTACTCGGGTTCATGTATGGTGCATCACTAAGAGCGTTTATGTCGATAAGAGTGGGTGGGTGTTTATGTTGGCTCACTGCACTTAAGGTTATGTTGTTGTTGTTGTTGTTATTTTCATAAGAGTGAGTGGGTGTTTATGTTGGCTCACCAAGCCTATCACCTGTAGAAGTTTATTAAAAAGGCATACGCTGTTCTTTCTATGTTGAAAAACTTTGGTGGAATCCACCTGTAGAAGTTGTAGCTTTAAGTTTTTGTTACACAAAGCCCTCGTTGGTGAACAATATGGCACAATAGATTGTTATACACTGATATCAATAACTTGTATGTAGGTATGAAGAAGGGAATACGACATTGCGGAAAGTCGGTTTGGCATCAGACTTTATATGGTCTGACGCCCAGGCACCACTGGAGTTTTTGGGTTCTTACAATGCAATTTCATTTGATAATCCAGAATCCCTGCCCATAAAGAATCATGAGCTTACAACAGATGATGTAAGGAACTGATGCCATTGCTAAGCATACTGCACAGCTTATGTTTCCATCTATTTTTGTATAGGTACTTACGGCTGATTATTTGGTTTGTGCCAGATAAAAAATTTCTGTGAGGACTTACTTCTGTTGGATAAGAATAGTTTCAAGCATATCTTGAAGTGAGTACCTTATCTACCATTCTATTTTCCCATATGGTTTATTTCTGTTCATTTAAATAGTTATGATAACCCAAACAAGTCTATAAGTAGAGGTGTGCAGAGTATATAAATCTTATATCTATTGCATGACCATGTTAGATGGCGAATTCGCTTACGAAAAGCACTTTCAGCGTCTTCACAAGTCACCCCAAAGGTCAGTGATGCTGTGGAGAACACAAAGGTCACGTATGATGATGTACTTCTACAGGAAATGGAAGAATTGACCAGTGTCATTGATAGAAAGAAAAAAAGAGAGAAAAAGCGTTTGTCAAAGCGTCGGGCAAAGGTATTATGAAATACATATGCATTTTTTGCAATATGATGTTGATTTGAGATTTATGCTGACATATGTCTCTCTTCATTCCAGGATAAAGCACGCAAGGCCACAGGAATGCAGATTGATGCTACAGGAGATGATTATGGAGATCCTGACTTGTTTTCTATTAGTGTTATCAAGGTATAATGCTTGTTTCTGTGGACATGTTACGTGCTATCTTTTACTTAGTGGCATTACCTGTCCTCAGAATTTATACTGATAGCTCACTGGAAGAGATTTAGTTTTACATGAAACTTGTTTTTCCCCCATTTGTTACACTTAAAGAAGTAAACAGCAATACTCATTTTCCTCTCTTGAGTTTCCTCTATGACCCGCATGCAATAATTTCTAAATACAGCAGGCTCCATTTTTGCTAAAACACACCAACAAATTTTATTCACTCTATTTGGATTTCTGTAAAGTAACCTTCTAATGAGCTGTGTATGTTCTATCTTTACCTGTGGTTTGTTCTTGGAAAAGCATCTAAAAGAGCATGCTCGTTCATGATCATCTAATTCTTAAGTTTTTATATTCATTTTCCTTTTTTTTAGGGTGGAAAAGAACTTGAAGCTGTTGAATCAGCAGAGCTTGATGTGGAAGATGAAATTGGAGACAGTGAGAATGAGGATACTCAAGCTCGTGAAGACTCTGATGAGGAAATGGATTCTGACGAGGAACAGCAGAGGTAATTTTTTTTGAACATCCGCACCATCTGAACACATAATTAAGTGATCAAATATCCTTATATTTCTAAAAAAGAAAACTGTCATGTCAAAAGTTTGTAAGTAATCATTGTTCACATCAGGTATGATGCCCAGCTTGAGGAGATGCTTGATGAAGCTTATGAGCGCTTTGTAACTAAAAAGGGTGGTGAAATAAAACAAGAACGCAAGCGTGCGAAACGAATCAATCCTGATGCTGATGCAGACCTCTTAGAGGTAATACTTTGCCAAAGGGCAGGACTTGTACAATGCTATGCAATTCTTTTTTCTTTGTTACAATTTACAATAATAGAGGGTGTAAAGTTTAAGATCTCAATTTCTTTTGTCTTGGTTACAATAATAGAGGTTGTAAAGTTTTAAGGTGATATAGATGTTTATTATCTTTTAATCTTACTAGGGAGGTGAAGATGATGGTGATGTTGAAATGGATCAAGATTTTGACGAAGATCAAGATCAGGAGACCAATCCCCTTCTGTTATCTCTAGATGAACAGAGGCCAACTAAAGAGCAGATTGTAAAGCAATGGTATAGTCAGGATGTGTTCACAGAAGCCACAACCGGCGTTACTGAGCAGAGTGACACTGAAGATGAAAGGGATAGTTTGCAGAGGAATAAGAAGATGGATAGTGGCAAAAAGGAAAAGGTGGCTAAAGCACAGTGTTTGCAACAAGAAGATTTTGAGATTGTACCAGCAGAACCTGTCCGAAACGAAGATGATTCATCTTCATCTTCATCTTCTGATGAATCGGAGGATGATCTCGATGATTACAGAAAGGCTGAAGTACTAGCCTATGCTAAGAAGATGCTGAGGAAGAAACGGAGAGAACAGATACTTGATGATGCTTACAACAAGCACATGTTTGATGACGAAGGGTTACCCAACTGGTTTGTTGAGGATGAAAAGAGGCATAGGCAGCCCATGAAGCCTGTTACGCGTGAGGAAGTAGCTGCGATGAGGGCTCAGTTTAAGGAGATTGATGCCCGCCCATCCAAGAAGGTTGCAGAGGCCAAGGCTCGGAAGAAGCGTGTTGTCATGAAGAAACTTGACAAGGCACGCCAAAAGGCAGATGCTATAGCGGACCAGAATGACATAAACGAGCGATCAAAGAGGAAGATGATTGACCAGATTTACAGGAAGGCGATGCCAAAGAAGCCTCAGAAGGAGTATGTTGTTGCAAAGAAGGGGGTTCAGATGAGGGCTGGCAAAGGGAAGGTGTTGGTGGATCCACGGATGAAGAAGGACAAGCGGGCTGGTGGAACTGGGAAGAAAGGGAAGAAGGGCGGCAAAGGCGCAAAGGGGAAGGGTGGCCCGAAAGGCATGAGAGGGAAAGCTGGGAAGAAGGCTGGGAAAGCCCCGCGGTAAAGAAGCTGAGGAGCTAAGCATGGTTGGAATGCTGGATGCCCGCCTCCCTGCTAAATTTTTGTCTCGTCCGACTACAGCTACTCAGTAGGCAGTAGGCAGATGTTTTGAAGTTGTGTGATGATAAAAGTTTATGTGTTCAAAGTTTTGTAGCGTGAGTTATCAGTGGGTATAATTTGTTTCAAAACTAGTGTTCACTTTGAGTGTCACTAAGCATAATTTTGCACATTTCACAATCAATTATCAAAACTTTTAGCCCCCTTGGGGACTCCAGAACACAGGACATACAGATGCCTGCATCTCTACTAATATTTGTGTGACGAACGCCGGTGGAGACTTCTTTTTTTACAACTGAGGAACTGAAGAGTTCTCCTTTGTGTGTCGAGATGGACGTGGTCTGTCTGGCTGCTTTGGACTAGATAGGCGACTTTGGCTATGAAGTTCCCTCTGGAATCCGCTTGCATTTCCTTATCAGATGAAAAGAATGCAGACTTTGAATCCCAAACATTGAGATGCAAACGAAAATGATAATCTCCGATTTTCGAAAATCGTTTTGAGTTTTTTTTCCCTGATTTTAGACCTAAACGGAAACGGTAGCGGTAATCGAAAAAACAAAAACGATTATGGTAAAAAAATCGAAAAAAGAAAGCGAAAATGATTTTGCCCTCTTTCAATCGTTTTCGAACATTCTCGTATTTAACCGGTAATTTATCGTCGGTAATTACTGATTCAAAGGCCTTTAATTAATGAATCCTAATTTATTTATAGACTATACAACGCATTACGATCTGTACACGCAAGCACATAAGGTAATTTTTTTTTTGGAAAGGAACCCAACTGCACACATAAGCACATAAGGCAAATATTTTTTTTGGAAAGGAACTATCTATACGGAAGTATTTCATTTGTATAACAAGAAGGCAATCAGCCAATCACCCAATCACTTGCTGCACCCGTAACTCTAGCCACGAACGCGAACGGACTCGGGCGGCGTGCACCTGCACCTAAGATGGTGTGAACTGTGTGCTTTCGCTCGTGATCTTGTCAACTGTGGTTTTATTTATCATTGTCATTAAGTTATATGGATCTTTTCATGTTCTACGGTTTGACGTGTTTATTGTTTTTGAGGATATCGTTCTCATGGATTCCGATCATTATCGATGTATTTTCCGATTGACTATTTTCAGGTATCGATATTAGGGATACCTAAAGTGAGAAAGTTAGCGTCCACGTTGACTTTCCCGAACAGAGCAAGACGTATTAACATGTCTCGCTCGACCCCTTGGGTATGGGCTCCGTCTCGCCCGACCCCAAGGACATAGTTTCCGTCTCGCCCGACCCCGAGGCTGTGGGGGTCTCGCCCAAGGTGGCGGGCTCCGTCTTGCCCGACCCCGAGGCCGCGGGCTCTGTCTCGCCCGACCCTTGGATGCGCGCTCCGTGTCGTTCGACCCCCAAGGGTCGCGGGCTCCGTCTCGCTAGACCCCGAGGCCGCGGGCTCCGTCTCGGCCGACCCTTGGGTGCGTGCTCCGTCTCGTTCGACCCCAAGAGTCGCGGGCTCCGTCTCGTCCGACCTCGAGGCCGCGGGGGTCTCGTCCAAGGCCGCGGGCTTCGTCTCGTCCGACCCCGAGCTGCGGGCTCTGTCTCGCCCGACCCTTGGGTGCGTGCTCCGTCTCATCCGACCCCGAAGGGTCGCGGGCTTGAAAGCATCTAGGCCCCTAGTTGGATTTCGGTGATTAATGTCAATACAAGATTACTATGACTAGCGTGTGTTTTGCAGAGGCAATTAAGTTAGGTCATGGTAATGGAGATCGATTGGGCAATCGAGGTTGTCATGCCCCTACGATGGAAATCGTTTCGGTTTTCAGAGGATGGACGACAAGGTTAAGGATAACTAGTTCTAAGTGTCGATTGGAGTTGGAGAGACACTTAGAGTAGTTTAGGACTTTGTTTTTTCCTTTGGCCGTACTATGAAGGGGGGTATGAACGGGTAGCTTGACCTAGTTGAGTCTAGTGAGTTAGGTGTGGTGCACACTTGTTAAAACTAGCTCTAGGTAGCTCCTATGAATGCCTAAGATCCTTTGGAGCAAACTTCATTCACATATGTTCGAAAGTTGAAAGTGAATGGAGGGTCAAACACTGACCGGACGCTGGCTCCGGTGCGACCGGACGCTGGCCGCAGGGTCCGGTCAGTTCGTTTGACTGAGGTGGTTAAGTCTGTTGTGACCGGACGCTGGAGAGTCGTGTGACCGGACGCTGAGAGCTAGCGTCCGGTCGACTCCAGTAAGGGTCCAGACTTGGAAAAGTGTGACCGGACGCGTCCGGTCAGTGCGACCGGACCCTGAGGGTTCAGCGTCCGGTCGAGTCCAGTAAGGTTCCAGTAAGGGTTTTATGCGACCGGACGCGTCCGGTCAGTGCTGACCGGACCCTGCCAGCGTCCGGTCGACTCTTTAAATACTGGTTCGCGGGTAGAACTGACCGGAGCGTCCGGTCATCACGACCGGAGCGTCCGGTCACCCCGCAGAAGCTCATAACGGATAGTTTTTCAGGCTGCCTTATAAATAGAAGCTCCTCTCGTGAGTGGAGTCACTTTTGCTCATTCCAACAGCTGAGAAACACGTCTGTGAGTGCCAAGAAGAGCAAGGTCCTAGTGAGGTGTTTGTGATTTGAGAATCCAAGAGAGTAGCCTCACTAGCAAATCAAGAGTAGCAAAGTGTGCATCCATCGTCTCATTAGGCTTCGCGTGGTCAAGTGAGAGTTCGTGCTTGTTACTCTTGGTGATCGCCATCACCTAGACGGCTTGGTGGTGATTGGGAGTTTGGTGTTCACCCGGCGGAGCTTGTGGGTGACCCAACTCAAAGTTGTGAGCGGCTTTGGGTGATTCGCCGCGACGGAGTGTCGAAGAATCAACCCGTAAAGAGCACTTGATCCTTGCGCGGATCAAGGGGGAGCTACACCCTTGCGCGGGTGCTCCAACGAGGACTAGTGGAGAGTGGCGACTCTTCGATACCTCGGCAAAACATCGCCGCGTTCCTTTCTCTCCCTATTTACTTTGAGCACTTACTTTGAGTATTTACTTTGAGCAATTCAATACTTGCTTTTCATCCATAGAATTGCTTGCTAGAGTAAGGTTGAAATATAGGTTGTGAGTTCGTTGTGCATTAGTTTGATAGAAACACTTTTCTAGGCACAAGGGGTTAATTGGGCCATCCGTAGGATTTGTTTATTGCAAGAGAATTTCGAATTAGCCCAATTCACCCCCCCTCTTGGGCATCTTGATCCTTTCAATTGGTATCAGAGCCTCGTGCTCACGTTTTTAAGCTTAATCGCTTAGAGCAAGATGTCTCACGGGGATGGTCCTCCTCCTATCTTTGAGGGAGATGATTTTCCATATTGGAAAATCCGCATGGAGGCATACTTAGAAGCTCTAGATGTTGGAATTCTTAGAGCCGCCTCCCAAGGGTTCCCCGCACCTAGGAATGCCGCCCAACTTCAAGGCGATGAAGTAAATTATGAAAAATGGAATGCAAAGGCTCGCAACACCATTTTTAGAGGCCTTTGCAAAGAGGTGTTCAATCGTGTAAGGAACCACAAAGACGCCCATGCTCTATGGTCGGACGTTTGTGCGCTCCATGAGGGAACCAAGAGTGAGCGTGAGGAACGCTATCATCTTGTGATTAAAAAGCTAAATTCTTTTGAGATGTTTCCCAAAGAAAGTGCTAATGAGATGTATTCTCGACTAAATGTTCTTGTAGAGGAAGTCAATGGGCTTGGACTTACTCAAATGTCACCATCCGACGTTGTGAGAAGAATCTTGAGTGTCCTCCCCATTGACAAATATGGGCACATTGTGACCGTGCTACATCAAGGTGATCTTTCCACCGCTACACCGACACAAATCTTGGGAAAGATCAATGCTCATGAGATGTACATGCACATCACACCACAAGACGGCTCATCCTCTACAAAGAAGAAAGAGAAGGACTTAGCATTCAAAGCTAGCCAAGACAAGGGCAAAGCAAAACTTGAGTATGAGAGCTCAAGTGATGAAGATGATGAAGAAAGTCTTGCCCTCATGGTGAAGAAGACCACCAAGATGCTAAAAAGGCTAAATAAGAGTGGCATCAAGTTTGATGGCAAGAAGAAGAAGTTCTTCACAAGCTCAAGAAGAAAGCCAATCTCCGAGATGGATTGCTACAATTGTGGCGAACTTGGCCATCTAGCTCATCAATGCACAAAGCCCAAGAAAGACAAGTTCAAGAACAAGGGCAAGAAAGATGATTCAAGTGATGAAGATGAAAAGAAGAAGAACAAGCCATACAAGAAGAGAGATGGCAAAAAGAGGGACTTCTACAAGAAGAAGAAGAGTGGCAAGGCCTACATTGTCGGTGATTGGCTCACGGACATTGATTCATCAAGTGGATCATCCGATGATGAGAGTGACGATGAAAAGGTGGCCGCCATTGCTATTGATCTTGCATCTTCACCACCACCATCGCCATCATCCTCTACACACCTATGCCTTATGGCCAAAGGTGAACGCAAGGTGAACTACAAGACCGGTGGAAGTCATTGGGTTATTGATAGTGGTTGCACTCAACATATGACCGGTGATCCTCGTATGTTCACCTCACTAGATGAAAAGGTAGATGGACAAGAGAAAATAACATTTGGAGATAATTCAAAGGGCAAGGTTAAAGGATTGGGCAAAGTGGCAATATCAAATGATCATTCCATTTCCAATGTACTCTATGTTGCTTCATTGAGCTTCAACTTGCTATCCGTTGGGCAATTGTGTGATCTTGGATTTCAATGCTTATTCACCGAAAAGGAGGTTGTTGTATCCAAAGTAGATGACAATCAAGTGATATTCAATGGATTTAGATACAACAACTTATATCTAGTTGACTTCACCTCCGAAGATGCAAACTTGAAAACTTGCCTATTCACCAAAACAACACTTGGGTGGCTATGGCATAGAAGACTTGCTCATGTTGGGATGAGCTCACTCAAGAAGCTTATGAAGAATGATTTGGTAAGAGGATTGAAGGATGTGAAGTTTGAGAAGGACAAGCTTTGTAGTGCATGTCAAGCCGGCAAGCAAGTTGCAAACACTCATCCAACCAAAGCTTTCATGTCAACCACAAGAGTGCTAGAACTCCTACACATGGATTTATTTGGACCAACAACATACAAGAGTTTGGGAGGAAATCTCTATTGTCTTGTGATTGTGGATGACTATTCAAGATATACATGGGTGTTCTTCCTTCATGACAAATCCGAAGTTGCATCTTGTTTCAAGAAGTTTGCCAAGAGAGCTCAAAATGAATTTGAAGTGAAGCTCAAGAAGATAAGGAGTGACAACGGCAAAGAGTTTGACAACACAAACATAGAAGCTTATTGTGATGAAGTTGGAATCAAACATGAAGTCTCCGCAACCTATACTCCTCAACAAAATGGTGTAGTTGAGAGGAAGAACCGGACTTTGATCACTCTTGCAAGAACAATGCTAGATGAGTACAACACTCCCGAAGCTCTATGGGCGGAAGCAATCAACACCGCATGTTATGCATCCAACCGCCTATTTCTTCAAAAGTTCCTTGTCAAGACACCATATGAGTTGCTCAATGGGAAGAAGCCGGACGTTTCCTTCTTTAGGGTGTTTGGTTGCAAGTGCTACATCTACAAGAAGCGGCAACACCTAGGGAAGTTTCAAAGGCGTTGTGATATAGGTTTTCTTGTTGGTTACTCATTGAAGTCCAAAGCATATAGAGTATTTAATCATGCCACCGGCTTGGTTGAAGAAACATATGATGTGGAATTTGATGAATCTAACGGCTCCCAAGGAGCACATGAGAATCTTGATGATGTAGGTGATGAACCATTGAGGGAGGCTATGAAGAACATTCCGGTGGGAGACATCAAGCCAAAAGATGATGAAGATGATGTACAAGTCATTAACCAACCTTCTTCATCAAATGTACCACAAGATGGTGAAAAAGTTGGGAGAGTAGAAAATGAAGATACTCATATCTCCCATGAGCAAATGGTGGTACAAGCACAAGATGTTGATGCTCCACAACCTCCTCCTCAAGTGGTCAATAGAAGAAATACACCTCTCCTACAAGATCATCCACAAGATCTCATCATAGGGAGTCCAACAAAGGGGGTGATGACTCGATCTCAAAAACTTACTTCATTTATTGCTCATCACTCTTTTGTCTCTTGCTATGAGCCTACCAAGGTAGAAGATGCTCTTAAAGATCCGGATTGGATAAATGCCATGCATGAAGAGTTGAACAACTTCACTCGCAATGAAGTTTGGAATCTTGAAGAACGACCAAAAGATGCAAGAGTCATTGGAACGAAGTGGGTGTTCCGCAACAAGCAAGATGATCAAGGTGTTGTTGTGAGGAACAAGGCAAGACTAGTAGCAAAGGGGTTCTCTCAAGTTGAAGGTTTAGATTTTGGAGAAACCTTTGCACCGGTTGCAAGATTAGAAGCCATCCGTATCCTTCTTGCATATGCATCACATCATGAAATGAAACTATATCAAATGGATGTGAAAAGTGCATTCTTAAATGGCTTTATTAATGAACTAGTCTATGTTGATCAACCTCCCGGGTTTGAAGACCCTAGATATCCTAATCATGTTTATAGGTTGTCCAAGGCACTATATGGGCTTAAGCAAGCCCCAAGAGCTTGGTATGAGCGCCTTCGGGACTTCCTCATTGAGAAGGGCTTCACCATTGGGAAGGTCGACACCACACTATTCACCAAGAAGCTTGATGGGCATATCTTCATTTGTCAAGTATATGTTGATGATATCATCTTTGGATCATCAAATGAAGACTCATGCAAAGAATTTGGTGAATTGATGTCTAAGGAGTTCGAGATGTCAATGATTGGTGAGCTTACATTCTTTCTTGGTTTTCAAGTCAAGCAAATGAAGGAAGGCATCTTCATCTCTCAAGAGAAATACACAAAAGATCTTCTCAAGAGATTCAAGATGGATGAATGTAAGCCAATCAAGACCCCAATGCCTACCAATGGACATCTCGACCTAGATGAGGGAGGTAACTCGGTTGATCAAACTCTCTACCGTTCTATGATTGGTAGCTTGTTATATTTAACCGCATCTAGGCCCGACATCATGTTTAGTGTGTGTATGTGTGCTAGATTTCAAGCAAGTCCTAAGGAAACACATTTAATTGCCGTAAAAAGAATCCTTAGGTATCTTAAGCACACACCAAGCATTGGCCTTTGGTATCCCAAAGGAGCTTTATTCGAATTAATTGGCTATTCCGATTCGGATTACGCCGGATGCAAAGTTGATAGAAAGAGCACATCCGGAGGGTGCCATTTGCTTGGTAGATCACTTGTGTCTTGGTCCTCCAAGAAACAAAATAGTGTGGCTTTGTCCACCGCCGAAGCGGAATACATTGCCGCGGGTGCTTGTTGTGCACAAATTTTATACATGAAACAAACTTTACTAGACTATGGAGTAGTTCTAGAGAAAGTACCTCTTTTGTGCGACAATGAAAGTGCGGTAAAACTTGCAAATAATCCGGTTCAACACTCTCGCACCAAGCATATAGATATCCGCCATCACTTTCTAAGAGATCATGTAGCCAAAAATGATATATCACTAGAAGGTGTAAGATCCGAAGATCAATTAGCGGATATCTTCACTAAACCGCTAGATGAAGCTACATTTTGTAGATTGCGGAACGAGCTCAATGTACTTGATTTTAGTAACTTCACAAAAAATTGAGCTTGTGTTGTCCCTTGCATTCATTGTAAAATACAACATGTTTAATTTGTGGCAAAGCATATAGGGCTTGTCTAACATGGTTAAGATAACCGCCGAAAAGCGTGTGAAGAAGCTTAACCTTGGATCAAACTTGACAAGCAACTAGATTTACTTACAAGCATTACATATGCATGAATGTTGTTTTGTCGTTTTGTTCCATTTGCCCTCTTGTTGCCTACTTTCTTAAAAAGAATTATAGCCTAAGGCAAAATATTTTGAAAAATATGAGGGTTTGAGAGAGGTCACTCACATCAGTCCCAATTGGTGTTTATTTGGATCTTATTCGAGTTGGGACTTGATTGGGAACAGGTAGCGCGAAGGTATGTTGAAGGATTGCTGAAAAAGGTGCACCGGACGCTGCACCGGACGCTTCTGTCCAGCGTCCGGTCAGTTCACAGGAGGTGAACTGCTGTTGAAGGAGTGACCGGACGCTGCGTCTGTGCGTCCGGTCAGAAAGGGCTCAGCGTCCGGTCGATCGGAGGATGACAAAGTTGTACTGACCGGACCCTGCCAGCGTCCGGTCAAGGACCACCGGACGCGTCCGGTCGCGATTCCAGAGGATTTGGACCTCTCTGGAATCGACCGGACGCTGGGTGGTAGCGTCCGGTCGCTACCACCGGAGCGTCCGGTCAGTGGATCCCGCGCGACTTCAAGCCTCTTTTCCCGTTTCCTTCTCTGTCACGTTCTTGGGGGATTATATTAACGGGCCTTCAAGTCTTTCTCCTCTGACCTAACCAGCGCCGCCACCTCCTCGCGCCCTATCACGCGCACGCGCCGCCGCTGCCTCGCCAAGTCGCCGCCGTACCTCGCGCCCGCGCAGCCGTGCCCTAGCCCGAGCCACCGTCGCAGCCTTGCCGCGCCACGCCTGCCCAGCCGCGCGCCACCACGCCGTGCCCTAGCCACGCGCCGCCGCAGCCCAGCCGCGCGCTACCGAGCCCCGCGCCAGCTCATCTCGGAGCACCGCCCGCGCCACCTCGCCTGCTCAGCTCCTCGCCGGTTTCCTCTCGACCAACCTCGCCGGTCACCTCGCTGCCCAATCGTTGCCCAGGGCTATCCTCCCATTTGATTGGTATGGCAATCTTTGTATTTCAATCTTGATCTCAAATTGTGATCTCGATCAATTCTAAATACATTGATTCCCCATTGCATTCAGGGCGTTTGACCTAACCCTAGCCGGTTCTGAGATCCCCCGCGTGACAACTTACCTCTTCTCGGTTCGCGGTTCGTCAGGTAGAAAGCCATACGATTCAATTTCGCATCTACATTGCTTTCTCTATTAGGATTTCGCAACTATTAGATATATGGTATTTATTTGTATATCCATCTATTCTATCGTGCAGCGAGTCGGTTCCGTTGTGTTTCGTCTGGCAGTTGGCAGTAAACTCGGAGCCAAGCTCGCGAGTAAGGATCGAGGCCAAGCCTCGAAAGCAGCAGTATTGACAGTTGATCTTCATCAGCGGCAGTTCACCATCTTGTCAGCTCAGATGGCTCGCACCAAGAATGTTGGTGGTGGCCCAGGCGATGATGATCGGAGGCCCCCGCCTCGTCAGCCAGCCGGATCCAAGGGCAAGTCAACCAAGCAAGTAACATCCAAGAAGCGCAAGTACCCCGACGCCGAGACAGCGAGAGCAGCAGCTGTTGCAGAGGCCGCAGAGCGTGCCGAAAGAGGTGGTACCCGCAGCGGAGTTGTTATTGCAGATCAGCCAGTTTCACCCGCAGTCCGAGCTGCGATTGAGGAGGCTGAGCGTCGTCATGGTAGTCCAGCTGGGACTGCCACGTTGGCAGGACGACGGGTTGCCATTGAGGAGGGTCCGTCAGCACAGCAGCAGCCCCCACCAGCAGAGCCTCAGCCAGCCCAGGAGACTCAGGAGAGTCAGGAGACCGAGCCGGCACCTCAGCTACGCCGCTCGAGTCGTACCAGTGCTACAGTTCCACCGAGGCCAGTTACACGGCGCAGGGGTTCACGTCCCCTGCCCAGACCAGAGGGTCCGCCTCCAGTGGTACACCTCGACTTGAGGGCCGCTACAGCCAGGCAGGTTCAGCAGCTGCGGTTTGTTGAGTTCGAGATCTGGTTTCCTCCGAGGAGGGATGAGAGAGCAGCTGAGGGGTTCTACACGCCACTGCATGAGGATTTCTACAATGCATATCTTAACAGTGGGGCAGTGTTCAGATCACAGAGGGTCTGTCAGATAGAGTCCATTGTGGCAGCAGCCGGAGAGGGCATTCGGCAATACTTGTCATATTTGCCAGGACTGTCAGATCTGATTGGACGGACGGGGATATATGTACCATCTTGGGTCCGTCAGTTTTATGCCTCGCTCTATGTTGATCCTCATCACAGATTCATTCACTTTGCCTTCAACGGCAAAGACCATAGAGTGACTAGTGGCAGAGCCAGGGAGATACTGAGACTACAGGAGCAACCCATAAAGATGCATGAGGTTTGCTATGGACAGCAGGGACCTCCCAGGCGTCCCCATGGAGGGTTGGTGCCCCCTACAGACTTAGTGCGGCATTGCTTCAAGGAGCCGTTTGGTGAGGGGTCGAGCAGGAACCCCAGTGACTTGACTCCTACAGCGAGGATACTAGAGGCCATCATCAGGAGGACACTGCTTCCCAGGTTGGGATACAGGGAGGGCCTGACTCGCTTACAGCTCTGGCTTCTCAATGCCATCATGCAGATGACAGTGTTTGACATCTGGGACCTCCTTCTTTCTGAGATGGAGGATACTATAGCTGAGGGATTCAAGGGTCGCAGGCAGCTTCCCTATGCTCACTGGATCACCTTCCTTATTCGCAGAGTTGTGATGGATAAGCCCCCTGGCATGATGGATGAGTATACAGGTGCCACCACAGAGTTCCCAGCGTACAACCTGTCACAGCGGATCAGACACGCCACTCCTCAGGCACCCAGTCAGCCTAGCCGTCGCCCCGACGTGCCAGAGTCTGCAGCTCAGCAGGATGAGATCATCAGAGGGATTGCAGCTACTGAGGAGGCGGAGCTAGAGGCACAGCAGGAGGTGAGCGAGTACAGTGATAGCTCCGACGACGACTACCAGCCTATACCTCAGATGCCTCCACGCAGACACGATGCAGAGGCCGGTAGCTCCAGTTCTGCTCCACCTGCTCCACAGACAGACCCCGCTCTCATTGCTATCCTTGAGCGGATGCAGCAGGATCAGACACGACAGGCACAGGAGACAGCTGCCAACTTCGCACAGTTTCAGGCTCGTCAGGACGAGTTCCAGCGGCAGCAGCAGCTCCTTCAGCACCAGCAGCTACTAATGCAGCAGCAGCTCATGGGATTCATGCAGCATGTAGTGACAGCTATTGGGGTCCCAATGCCACAGCCTTCGCCCCAGCTTGCACAGCCTCCTACCACTTCGACGACTCCAGCAGTACAGCCCATCGGGCTTCAGAGTCAGGGACAGCCTCCAGTTCAGTTCACGTCACCTCCAGTACAGGTGTCCCAGTGGTTAGCCTCACCGGGTGTTGCCCCGCAGTTCACGCCCTTTCAGACGGGCTTTACACCAGAGCAGTCTTCCTCGCTGTTCGTGCCTGAGTCGTCAGTCTCCAGGAGTCTTGGAGCATCATTCAGCGAGTTGACCGGCATGCCTACTCCACCTCACATGCATACTGCCGGTCCGTCTACAGCAGCTCCAGCTATCATGACCACTCAGAGGCTCCCCTCGTCTGTCGCCTCGTCAGATCCTACGACAGACTTACTTGCAGCGTCACAGGCAGCACCAGCCCCAGCTCAGACCCAGACCGCTTCAGCGACACTTCCTGCTTCAGAGGGTCAGTCAGTTCAGAGCTCAGGATCTGATGATGATGGCGCCCAGTTCCATCTTGCTCCACGTACTTCAGCGCCCGACTCGTCCGCTGCAGCCCCGCCGTCCGACCCTTAGGTTTTGGTGTTTGACGCCAAAGGGGGAGAGGGTTTGAGTATGTAGACTTAGGGGGAGCGAGTTTTAGGGGGAGCTAGTTATCTAGTATTAGCTTTTTATATACATTTGGAGTTTTATTTGTGTGATACACTATTACTTATGCATTCGTGTGTTTACTTTCATGCATACTATTATATATATGTGATAGTGCTATCTACGTGGTTGTGATATTTGACATGTGTGATTTCTACTTCGCTTTTCTATATGTCATATCACTTGTGATTATGCTCATTTGCGTTTGCTTCCGCGTTTATACTTCGAAGCAAATGAGCTTTGTTATTTGTACTCATACTTAATTCATATCCTTTGAGTACATTGTGTTGGCTTGGGTCATATAAGCTTGACTAACTCTTTGTTCTTATTGACAAAAGCTTATATGAACCAAGCCCGTCAAAAACCTCACTCCATAACATACTCGAGGTAGTATTGTCATCAATCACCAAAAAGGGGGAGATTGAAAGCATCTAGGCCCCTAGTTGGATTTCGGTGATTAATGTCAATACAAGATTACTATGACTAACGTGTGTTTTGCAGAGGCAATTAAGTTAGGTCATGGTAATGGAGATCGATTGGGCAATCGAGGTTGTCATGCCCCTACGATGGAAATCGTTTCGGTTTTCAGAGGATGGACGACAAGGTTAAGGATAACTAGTTCTAAGTGTCGATTGGAGTTGGAGAGACACTTAGAGTAGTTTAGGACTTTGTTTTTTCCTTTGGCCGTACTATGAAGGGGGGTATGAACGGGTAGCTTGACCTAGTTGAGTCTAGTGAGTTAGGTGTGGTGCACACTTGTTAAAACTAGCTCTAGGTAGCTCCTATGAATGCCTAAGATCCTTTGGAGCAAACTTCATTCACATATGTTCGAAAGTTGAAAGTGAATGGAGGGTCAAACACTGACCGGACGCTGGCTCCGGTGCGACCGGACGCTGGCCGCAGGGTCCGGTCAGTTCGTTTGACTGAGGTGGTTAAGTCTGTTGTGACCGGACGCTGGAGAGTCGTGTGACCGGACGCTGAGAGCTAGCGTCCGGTCGACTCCAGTAAGGGTCCAGACTTGGAAAAGTGTGACCGGACGCGTCCGGTCAGTGCGACCGGACCCTGAGGGTTCAGCGTCCGGTCGAGTCCAGTAAGGTTCCAGTAAGGGTTTTATGCGACCGGACGCGTCCGGTCAGTGCTGACCGGACCCTGCCAGCGTCCGGTCGACTCTTTAAATACTGGTTCGCGGGTAGAACTGACCGGAGCGTCCGGTCATCACGACCGGAGCGTCCGGTCACCCCGCAGAAGCTCATAACGGATAGTTTTTCAGGCTGCCTTATAAATAGAAGCTCCTCTCGTGAGTGGAGTCACTTTTGCTCATTCCAACAGCTGAGAAACACGTCTGTGAGTGCCAAGAAGAGCAAGGTCCTAGTGAGGTGTTTGTGATTTGAGAATCCAAGAGAGTAGCCTCACTAGCAAATCAAGAGTAGCAAAGTGTGCATCCATCGTCTCATTAGGCTTCGCGTGGTCAAGTGAGAGTTCGTGCTTGTTACTCTTGGTGATCGCCATCACCTAGACGGCTTGGTGGTGATTGGGAGTTTGGTGTTCACCCGGCGGAGCTTGTGGGTGACCCAACTCAAAGTTGTGAGCGGCTTTGGGTGATTCGCCGCGACGGAGTGTCGAAGAATCAACCCGTAAAGAGCACTTGATCCTTGCGCGGATCAAGGGGGAGCTACACCCTTGCGCGGGTGCTCCAACGAGGACTAGTGGAGAGTGGCGACTCTTCGATACCTCGGCAAAACATCGCCGCGTTCCTTTCTCTCCCTATTTACTTTGAGCACTTACTTTGAGTATTTACTTTGAGCAATTCAATACTTGCTTTTCATCCATAGAATTGCTTGCTAGAGTAAGGTTGAAATATAGGTTGTGAGTTCGTTGTGCATTAGTTTGATAGAAACACTTTTCTAGGCACAAGGGGTTAATTGGGCCATCCGTAGGATTTGTTTATTGCAAGAGAATTTCGAATTAGCCCAATTCACCCCCCCTCTTGGGCATCTTGATCCTTTCAGGGCTCCGTCACGCCCAACCCCTAAGGGTCGCAGGCTCCGTCTCGCCCGACGGGGACCCATATCGCCGCCAACCACTCAAGGTCCGGGCGTATGTGCCTGGGTCAAAACTCTGACACTAGGGAAGAGACGGGCATGACTCAATGTAACTCGAGGCCATGATGGGCCATACATGAGGATTCACATCAAGAACAGCGTCGAGCGTACCGATGCTATTCTGCCTAACCCTCGTACGAGCGCTGACAGACGTGTCAGATCACCACGACGTCCGTCGGGACGGGATGGAACGCCATGACCGGCAGATGACGCCTGCGCATGGCGCCAGTGACGGACAAGGCCACGACGTGGAGACATCCCTGTTGACATTTTGCCCGAACCAGCATAAACCTCGTGTCCTCTAAGCACACCATCCGAGATAGACGCGCAATACTAGAAATTTACTCGTCGGTGGTTACTCGAAACACCTACAGTTGGCGCGCCAGGTAGGGGCCTTTTGCGCGTCTCGACACCCACACCAGGCCTCGGATGGCTAGTCACAACGTCAGCTGGGTCCTGCGAACGCACGTGCGCTTTGGGGACCTGTACTTCATCGTCACGACGGAGAGAGAGTTGGCGCAGGCTTCCGCCGCCGTCCAACCTCTCCACTCCACCGGCCTCGACGTGATCATCGAGGCGCTTGAGGAGCTGCGGCCGCACGCACTGGAGGCCCATGCCCTCGGGAGCGACCAGCTCGTTGGCTTCGAGTACGGGAGGTTAGAGCGCCAGCTCGGCGCCTTCCTAGGACCCGATCGTCCCGGGAGGATTTACGCCACCTCACCTTCTCGTTCGCCAATGTCATGACGCAGCTTGTCGAAGGAGAGCCGCTCTCTCCGGAATACCTCATCCGGAGCGCTCCGATGGTGCTCCCACTCGGTCTGCGCAATGCCGCAGAGACCGTTGGCCACCTTGTGGCGCAATGCACTCCTTGGTCCCCTACGAACGACGAGTTCTGTAACACCCTCGGTGTTACATTGTACTATTTTTGCTGAAACACTGCATGAGCATCCTATTTATGTGCAAATGTGTGTAACATAAAGTATAAATCAATGTAAGGTACTGGAAACGTTTATCCGAAACAAGAAACAAATATTACGTTTCATGTCGCTTTACATCGTTTAGTATTATAAGCGAATTTTTATCGAATAAAAATGCGGTAGAATGTTTATGCAAACTTTAATAAAGTTTGTAGTACGTACTTCGTAGGCGATGATGAAGTATGTGCGGTGGAGGACGAGGTTCGCTAGCGAGTATATCAAGTAGGTCGGAATTGGAATTCGACGCGAAACCGTTCGAAGTCTAAGGCCCTGTTTGGTTGGGCTTTTGGCTTTGGCTTTTGGCCCCAAAAGCCAAAAGCCCAACCAAAGGGGCTGCTTTTGGAGGATGCTTTTTCAGAAGCAGCTGCTTTTCCGTAGTTTATTTTTGAAAGCTGGTTTGACCCTGCTTTTGGCTTTTGGCTTTCTGCTTTTCGAAATTGGTGGAATAAAAAGCTCTTCCATAGTTGTTTCAAGAGAGATAAAGATAAAAGGTATATTTTATACTTGTTTAACCAAATAGCTTTCAGCTTTTCTACAGCTCACAGCCCACAGCAGCTTTTCCACAGCTCACAGCCCACAACAGCTTTTTCCCACAGCCACAGCCCAACCAAACAGGGCCTAAGTCATTTCGCGTAAGTTGAAAATAGGTCGACGAAGCCACGTTCGACAATTTTTGTAGAGAGATCGACTTAAGAAGTAGGTGATGTCGTGGCATAGGTCGATAACTCTATGTACCCTCTGGAGTATAGAAGAAGTGGTTTGGCGTTTGGACCTTCGGGTAGGTTTTTTCGACAGCTTTAAAAAGCGTGCATTTCACCTATTTTGAACATAGCCAACGCTGGCCGCGGTCACCGCCGCTGCTCGGCCTAGAGCCGCTGCTCGCTCGCCCAGCACGCGTCGAAGCGCCAGCCGCGTCCTCACTGCTGCCCTGTGCAAGCACATCGCACGCATGGTCCTTGCGCTGCTGCCTCGGCTGCCTGCTACCACGCGCTGGCGCGCAGTTCACTTGTACTTTGCGTTGACGGCCACGACTGTGCCGAGCAAAGCCGTGCCAAACCCCCCTATCTCCGCTGTCGCCATGGCCGGCGGGACCGTTTCCTTCGATTCATCATGGTGACAGTATCGTGATTCAATTAGTCATGTCCTCAGCTCTGCTAGGTAGCCATCCACCCAACCGACCCCACCGCGCTGCTTGTGCCGCCGCACAGTGTCCCAATTTGGGGTTACCACTCCGCCAGGTCCTTAAGACCGGACGGGTCTGCGTTGTTGGCAACCCATGGACCCTAAGCACCTTGTAGCAATTACTTGCACCACCGACCTCGTCTTCCCCTCCTAAGCACCCTACGCACCTCAGCGTAGCGTTACTGTAGCCCAGCCTTCCCCGACGCGGTTGTGCCATCATCGTGCGCCGCCGCATCGCCAGTGTGCATGCGACCAGCTCAGCTCGGGCCGTCTCCGACCGAACCGACGCCTCGACTATCTCCGTGGGTAGTCCCTTGAGCTCACTAGCTAACTCGTTTGCTCCGTTTTCGCTATCGCTCACCGGAATGCCCCGCCGTGGCTATAGGCTACTTGCCATCGTGGTCCGACCTCGCTGCAGCGTCCTGGTTCATGTTTCCACCGCCCGGTGCTTCGTGTTCGCTCCTAGGTAAGGGTCAGCTCTGTAGTTAGGCCGGGGAAGGGCTGATGCGGCCGACACAGCCACCGGTGCCAGCGCCACCGCGCCAGTGCACGCGCGGTTGCCGTGGGGGTGTTGCTGATGTAAAGATAGAATATTCCAAGGGCGTAACCATAAAACCGTAGACTAGCGGAATAGTGCCTTTGAGCTCATGGGGAATACAGAGTAGTCCGAGGGGGTTTCTACATTTTGACCGACGCACGCGGGTCCTTCCCGCCGTAGGCCGTCGTTCGGCTGAGCCGCGTGCGCGCGTGTCGCGCCGTTGTGGGCCGAGCCGCGTGAGTTGGGCCGCGAGTTAGAAATTGGTTTCTTCAATTTTCAGTAAAGTAGAAATACTTATTTAATTTAGTTATGAGCTGAACTTTGATAAATTGTAGTAAATTCTGTAGATGTCCAAAAATAGTGAAACCAAGTTTGTTAGGTTCTCAAAATAACCATCTACCTGTTAGTGCAGTTAGATTACAGTTAGCCGTAACAATGGTAGGTTCATAAATTCAAACTAGATGGCTTAGTATTATGTAGATTAATAATTGTAGAAATTTTTGTTGTAGATTGGGGATGGATATAGCTATAAAAATTTTACAGTAGGCTCGCTAGGTTATTATATACTTGCTGTAAATTTTGTAGCCTTAGAATGTGTTGCAAAATAGAATAGCTATTACCCTTGTTTTATCGTTTATAGCATAGATCAGCGTTAGGAGTAAGAATACATGTAGTTGTTATAATATTGTATGCCATACGTCAAATTGGTTATCGACAACGATAGATAGCTTAATACTGTGGTCAGTAGCACTATCTTAGCGGTTAAACAGATGTACCTTTATTTTAAGAGTTATTGTTGCTATATTAGTAAGTATTGCATCATTATTTCATGCATGTAGATCACGAGCTGGTAGATTTTGTGCTCGTCGACGAGCAGGTGTACGATGAGGTGATTGAGGAATACGAGGAGGAGATCCTCATGCAGGAGGGAGCCTCGGAGCCTGTTGGTGCTGACCTTACTGACCCATCGCCTACCCAAGGCAAGCCTCGGTGCATAACTTCTATTTTAATGATCTATGAATATATATATGTGATGTGCATTCAAGCTATAGGCATTTTATGACAACTACATGCATAAATATATCTACCCATGAGTCCTACTAGTACAGGTCGAGTAGCTGCTATGCTCAGGATATCGGTAGTGTGAGTAATCTGCCGTTATTCACAAATAGGTGATAAAATATGGTCACTCATGATAATATGGTGGAAAAGAAAATGGTGAGTAGGCAGGAATATGGTTTGGGTACTGGTGGGTGTAAGGGGTTGTGTCCTGCGGTCAACAGGGCATGACTTGGTGACACTTTTTCTCTGTCTGTGTCGATTAAGGATCGGTCGTTGCAATGGATGCTAGGCAAGTCACAGATCTATTGTCCCGAGCGCATACTTGGGTATGGGCGCAGGGAAGACTTATTGCTCTCTTGTCGTGGATCCGGCTCTTTTCGGACCGATTGATGGGAGGAGGAGATGGTGGAGGTCCTTGAACCACACTGAGTTCGGGACTCAGGAGTGGGGGCTTGGAGTCCAAGTTTGGACGGGGACCTAGACATCAGGGACAGGAGAGTGATGGGTTGGTCCTACTTATGCCTGGGGTACAAGCAGGCGTGTGTTTTTGGGGCACTCAGCTGGGCACATTGGTTTCACGAATCGCCGCCGAGTCGGTATGACTTGTCTTAACTCTAGCATCGTAGTAAGAACTAAAAGACGGAAGATGATGAAATGGAATTGATTGCTCAACTCTTGCTTGAAAGTAGAACTGGTGCTTATATAGATTGGATAGATAATAACTTAATGCGGCCAATAATAATAACCTAAATAAGGATTCACTATTAGTATTGCTTTCTACTAAAATAAACCAGCAAACCATAAAGCTTCTCATATTCCTTAGAGTCGGGAAATTATTCCTACTAGTCGGAGAAGTCTTACGAGTACATTGTGTACTCATTGTTTATTTACCCCTGTTGCAGGTGATGCTTGAGAAGTACCTTTGTGTGGAGGATTCTTCTAGTGGGCTCAGACGGATCCTCATTCTTATCGCCAGATGTTTATCTTAAATTCCGTTGTTTATCATTTCCGCACTCTGATATTTGGTATTGTAATAATGTACTTTTTAAGAAACTCTGATGTATGAAATGGACAAGTATTGTAACTCGTTCTCATTATTATATTCTTAGAAAAAACATGGATCTTTTGGGTCCTCCCTTGGGGTGTTCCCAACGGATACCGCTCGTTGTAGCTTGCTTTCGGGGTGTTTAGTGTCTGGTGAAAGACGAGCGCCTCCATAAATGTGTTATTTCGGGCGATTCTACCACAGATGGTATCAGAGCCAATAATGGTTATGAGTCTCATTACTTTTTTAAAAAACTTAAAAATTTGACCAACAAAAGTTTTGCGAAAAGTAGGATACGATTATATTAGGTAAATAAGTATAAGCCCTAACAATATGGTCTATCTAGGATAGCGGCACTGGTTTTATCTAATCAATTTTCTACAGGTATACTAACTTACGTTGCATAAGAAATCGCTTAGTATACAGAAAGCGAGTGTGCGATGTGCCAAAAATTTTATGAATGCCGCTATATTCTGACTTGAGGGGACGTATAGGATGAAGCATGCATCATAATAATAGCATCTTACTCAAACTGAAATCCCCCTTCACGTATAATTGAGTTA
Organism: Miscanthus floridulus; assembly: GCF_019320115.1. Classification (NCBI taxonomy): domain Eukaryota; kingdom Viridiplantae; phylum Streptophyta; class Magnoliopsida; order Poales; family Poaceae; genus Miscanthus; species Miscanthus floridulus. Next base: position 114,662,809 of record NC_089595.1, read on the forward strand.
GTAAATTGATAGGACTAACTAAAGGAATGCTTTAATAAATGTGCTGTCATTTCTCTAATCCCTTGATTCTGATTGGGAGGGTGTTCTAATGGATGGTTCATATCTCTTATAGATGAATCTAAGGTCCGGACGTGGGAGCACCAGTTCTGGGGTGGCTCACGGTCTTGGCGAAGGCCAAGGCGACAGTGGTCGGGCCATTGAGCATGACAGCGGCGGCGGGGGGGGGGGGGGTTAGGAGGTTCCACCTCTGGCTCCTCATCCTTTCCTGCCACCGCCAATGACTCACATTGAGATGATGGCAGAGCTGTTGGCTGCTCATCGAGAGTCAGCCCGTGCCATGGAGATAAAGGCACAAGTTGTCGCGGGTTTCGCCCGCAGAGGCCACGGGGGCAACGATGGGAATGGGGGTGGTGCCCGTCATCCTAAGGGACCGTTCTCTTACCAGGACTTCCTCAAGACTCACCTACCCACTTTTAGACCATCGGATGAGCCCCTAGATGCAGAGCACTGGCTTCTCATTCTAGAGTAGAAGTTTCTGCTTCTCAACGTGGCCGGTGAGCAGAAGGTGCGCTTTGTAGCGCAGCAGCTTTTGGGCTCCGCAAGTGCATGGTGGGATACCTTCCATGCCATGGAGTAGCCTGATCATCTGGCAACTTGGCAGGAGTTCACTACATCATTCTAAGAGTTCTATATTGCTGCTGGTGTCATCAACCAGAAGGTGACTGAATTCCTGGAGCTACGCCAGAGGAATATAACAGTGATGGACTATGTGAATAAGTTCAATCACTTGGCCTAGTATGCTGGCATTCATGTGGACACTAATGACAAGAAGAAGGACCACTTCTTTCGTGGTCTCTCTTCCATCCTTCAGGAGAATCTGTACATGGCAAACTATCAGACCTTTGGGGCACTGATGAACGCCGCCATTGCCATGGAGGGCTTTCAATGGGAGTCCTAGGTAGAGTGGAAGAGGAAGCGGGTGGCAGCTAGATCTTCTAGCCACCCTCACACTCAGAAGGTATAGGTTGTCCGACGGGGGCCCTATCAGTCATTAGGCGGGCCTTCGTTCTGATAGCCCCAGCAGACTTCTCAAACTTCCTCCACACAGTACCGTGCACCCCCGCAGCAGGTGTAGCCCTAGTAGTCTTAGGGACAACAGGTCCCACCTTGTCAGGGGTTTGGGAATAAGCCTGGTGCTTGCTTCATGTGTGGCAAAGATGGCCACTATGCCCGAGAGTGTCCCTAGAACCAGCCAGCTCAGTTCGCTCAACCGTCGGTGAACTCTAGGCTTGTCAGGAGGACCATAATCAAGAAGAAAGTGCCCATCAGATCTAGCCAGGTGCATTTCATAGATGCTGAGTAGATTTTGCAGCAGGAGCCGGTGATGGCTGGTATGTTCACCATCGACTCCCATCTAGCTTATGTGTTGTTCGATTCTGGTGCATCACATTCCTTTATGAGCATAGGGTTTGTAGAGCGGCACAACTTACTACTTATGGCTATATCATATGCCTATAAGATCCATACTGTGGGTTCACAAATGTTCATCAATACCCGCATAGATATAGTAAGTTTGGTATTAGTCACTCACACTTACCGCCTACAGTTCATGGTAATGCCTGGGCAAGGCATTGATGCTATTCTTGGAATGAACTAGTTGCGGGTGTATGGGGTAGTCTTGGATATGAAGAGAAGTGTGGAGTTATGGCTTCCTTCTTCTGAGGATAGGATGTCTCTTATTGTACCCTCAGATCTAGTCTTATCTGTTACTGCCCATGCTGAAGCCTCTCCTGATCTTACCTCCATTCCGGTAGTATGTGAGTTCCCAGATGTTTTCCCTGAAGATCTTCCTGGGTTGCCACCGGACAGAGAGGTTGAATTCTTCATTGAGCTAGAGCCTGGTACTGCCTCTATCTCCAGACGCTCGTACCGCACGGCTCCAAGGGAACTAGCAGAAATGAAGAAGTAGCTGGAAGAGTTGATGGACAAAGGTTTCATCCGTCCTAGTTCTTCACCATGGGGTTACCTAGCCATTTTTGTGAAGAAGGATGGTACTCTGTGGATGTGTGTGGATTACCGCCCCCTTAATGCTGTAACAGTTAAGAACAAGTATCCTTTGCCCTGCATTGATACTTTGTTCGACCAACTGGCCGGTGCCAAGGTGTTCTCAAAGATTGATCTCCGATCAGGCTATCATCAGATTAAGATCAAGCCACATGATATACCAAAGACAGCTTTCTCTACTAGGTATGGACTGTATGAGTACCTAGTGATGTCTTTTGGTCTTACCAACGCTCTTACATTCTTCATGTACCTGATGAATTCAGTTTTCATGCCGGAGCTGGATAAGTTTGTGGTGGTTTTCATTGATGACATCCTGATATATTCTCATAATGATGAAGAGCATGCCCAACACCTTCAGATAGTACTAGCTCGACTAAGGGAGCATAAGTTGTATGCTAAATTCAGCAAGTGCGAACTTTGGTTAGATCGAGTGTAGTTTTTGGGGCATGTGTTGACACCTGACGGCGTTTCAGTGGATCCTAGCAAGGTGCAAGATGTATTGGATTGGAAGTCTCCCAAGTTTGTGCACTAGATTCATTAGTTTCTTGGTCTAGCTGGATACTAATGGCGTTTCATTCTTGATTTCTCCAAGATAGCCCAGCCAATGACCAAGCTGCTCCAAAAAGAAGCTAAGTTTGATTGGAGCCCAGCTTATGAAGAAGCCTTCCAAACTCTAAAGACATTTCTAACCACTGCTCCTGTGTTGGCCCAACCAGATATTGATAGACCCTTTGATATATACTGTGATGCCTCAAAGACGGGATTGGGATGTGTGCTTATGCAAGATGGCGTGTGATAGCCTATGTTTCGCGCCAACTGAAAAGCATGAGGTGAATTACCCCACTCATGACTTAGAGCTTGCTGCTGTTGTCCATGCTCTAAAGATTTGGAGGCACTATCTGTTGGGCAGCAAAGTGCATATCTTTATAGATCACAAGAGCCTCAAGTATATTTTCACTTAGTCTGAGCTGAATATGAGGCAAAGGAGATGGTTAGAATTGATAAAAGATTATAACTTGGAAGTACATTATCACCCAAGAAAGGCCAATGTTGTAGCTGATGCTTTGAGCCGAAAGTCACATCAGGATGAGGAAACACCTTTGTCTCTCAACCATGCAGAGGTATTGGCTCACATTGCATTGACCTCAGAATTGCTGGAGCAGATTATTTGGGAGCAAAAGGAAGACCTCGAATAGATTCCTCATATCAGGAAGTTGATGGCTGAAGGGCGTGGCCCTCACTTTAGTGTTGATGAACATGGAGTAGTGAGATATAAGGATAGGCTGGTGGTTCCATCCAATGAGGAGCTGAAAAGGAAGATTTTGAATGAAACCCATCATTCAAAGCTGTCTATCCATCCTGGCAGCAACAAGATGTATCATGATCTGCGCCACTTGTACTGGTGGTCCAACATGAAGTAGGACATCACCCGGCATGTCGTGGAGTGCAACACTTGTGGTAGAGTTAAGGCAGATCATATGCATACTCCAGGATATCTGCAGCCCTTGCCCATTCCTGTTTGGAAGTGGGAAAATATTTCCATGGATTTCATTGTGGGTTTACCCCGCACAACCAAGGGCTATAACTCTATCTGGGTTATTATGGATCGCCTCACCAAGTCAGCTCATTTCCTCCCTGTGAATGCTAAATATTTTGCCAGATAATATGCCGAGTTGTACTTGGACCAAATTGTGACTCTACATGGAGTTCCCCTCACTATCATCTCTGACCGGGCAGGGATATGGTTTGAGTACTGGTGGGTGTAAGGGGTTGTGTCCTGCAGCCAACAGGGCATGACTTGGTTACACTTTTTCCCTGTCCGTGTCGATTAAGGACCGGTTGTTGCAATGGACGCTAGGCAAGTCACAGATCTATTGTCCTGAGCGCATACTTGGGTATGGGTGCAGGGAAGACTTGTTGCTCTCTTGTCGTGGATCCGGCTCTTTCCGGACCGACTAATGGGAGGCGGAGATGGTGGAGGTCCTTGCAACACACTGAGTCTGGGACTCAGGAGTGGGGGTTTGTAGTCCAAGTTTGGACGGGGACCTAGACACCCGGGACAGCAGAGTGATGGGGTTGGTCCTACTTGTGCCTAGGGTACAAACGGGGCGTATGTTTTTAGGGCACCCAGCTGGGCACATTGGTTCGCAAATCGCCGCCTAGTCAGTACGACTTGTCTTAACTCTAGCATCGTAGTAAGAACTGAAAGACAGAAGATGATGAAATAGAACTGATTGCTCAACTCTTGCTTGAAAGTAGAACATGTGCTTATATAGATTGGATAGATAATAACTTAATGCGGCCAATAATAATAACCTAAATAAGAATTCACTATTAGTATTGCTTTCTACTAAAATAAACCAGCAAACCATAAAGCTTCTCATATTCCTTAGAGTCGGGAAATTATTCCCACTAGTCGGATAAGTCTTGCGAGTACATTGTGTACTCTAGGTTTATTTACTCCTGTTGCAGGTGATGCTTGAGAAGTACCTTTGTGTGGAGGATTCTTCTAGTGGGCTCAGACGGATCCTCGTTCTTATCGCTAGATGTTTATCTTAAATTCCGTTGTTTATCATTTCCGCACTCTGACATTTGGTATTGTAATAATGTACTTTTTAAGAAACTCTGATGTATGAAATGGACAAGTATTGTAACTCGTTCTCATTATTGGATCCTTGGCAAAAACATGGATCTTTTGGGTCCTCTCTTAGGGTGTTCCCGACGGATACCGCTCGCTGTAGCTTGCTTTCGTGGTGTTTAGTGTCTGGTGGAAGACGAGCGCCTCGGTAAGCGTGTTATTTCGGGCGGTTCTGCCACAAGTTCGTGGGGATGACCGAGTATGTCGTGAAATCTTTTCACGACCTCCTCGCAGGAGAGTCGGAGTTGCCCTCCGGCTCTATCTCCAGCAGGAGGAGCCATCACCCCTCTCGTGAATGTTTCCTGAGGCCAGGGAAGAGACGGGCACGACTTAATGTAACCCGAGGCCATGACAGGCCATACCCGAGGATTCACATCAAGAACAGCGTTCGGTGTACCGGTGTTGTTCTGCCTAACCCTCGTACGAGCGCTGACAGGTACGTCAGTTCACCACGACGTCCGTCGGGATGGGATGGAACGCCATGACCGACAGATGACGCCTGCGCATGGGGCTAGTGATGGACATGGCCGCGACGTGGAGCCGTCCCTGTTGACATCTATGGGATCGGCGGGACCCGCATGAAGGAGAAGAAGGACCCGGCGATCCTAAAAGCCTTTCTCTCTCTTGTTCTTCTCCTTTTCCTCCGCTGTAACCCGCACTTTTCCTTGGCCTATAAAAGAGAAAGCGGGGCGCCCCATGAAGGGGATCGATCCAGATCCGCACAAGAGCGAACCACGAGATAAAAACACAAGAGCACGAGACGAGCACATGGCTGAGCAGCGATCGAGCTCTCAGCACCTGTTCATTCCTTTCACCAGAGACTTAGGATCATTTTCCTCTCTCGCATGTTTGTAACCCCTACTGTAAACCAAGTGCCGGTAACATGAGTAACATCAAACTGGATGTAGAGACGTTCCGCCCGAACCAGTATAAACCCTTGTGTCCTCCGAGCACACCATCCGAGTAAAACGCGCAAATACAAATTTCTTTGTCGATGGTCCGAAAACACCGACAACTATTATCGTTTTCGAAATTATCGGAATATCGATGCCGTATTTGTTTCCGACAATATCATATTGATTTTGTTTTTGAGAAAAAAAACTGTGAAAATAAAGATGATTTGGCCTCCTCGGTCGTTTCATCCCTACCAGAGACCGCCTGGATTCACATTCGTCAACTTGTCGATCAGAGTAGAATCTGATCCAAGCTTTTCTGCGTTCAAGATTTGGAATCAGGCTGATGCAGAGGCGGCCACTGAATCCGAGCTACTTGGTGATAGCATCAAGCAGCTGGCAGATACCAACTAATGATGGCTCAGCTCTAAGAGAATATAAGCAGTGAGCGATGGCTCACAGTCACTGCAAAAGCCGTTATTGTTGCAGTGCTTAAACAATTGTTTTAACTTTTAAGTAGGAGACAAGTTGACCGTATAACTCACAGGTGGTGCGTACCCTGAACTTGAACGTCAGTAGAATTGCAAGAACCAATCAAGACATCTCTGTACACAAAAAGCTACAGAATAATATATTCTTCTTTTAAAACCCAACAAGGCAATAATATTACTAATTTCAACACAATATATACTCCCTTTCCAGTTGAAAACAACACAGAATACTCAATCCAGAATCTCCTATTTCACAGGGCAAGAGGCAAACACAAATAAAGCTGCAGGCTCAAACACTACCCTAAAATATATTCAGAAACGCTAGCAAAGCGCTTGAAAGAAGTCTCCATTTCACTACCTAGCATCTTCCTGAAGCCTTGCCTGGATGGTTCAAAATATCAGTGGGAATCCTTCATCTTTCCGACGGCTTTGTGCAGATATGACTCCGAGGTAGAGATCTCCTGATGGCTCGATGCACGCTGCACGAATCAAAACTGCAACTTGCTGCTCCAACACATCCGGTGGATGCAAACCTTCCACGCCCATTCATCTGAACGAAGAAATGGTAGCCTTTGGACAGATCAAGTGGCAGTAAATCAAATCTTATTGTGTGGGACAGTGCGAATTCCATGAACAAGCCGGGAACAAGATTGGAATGTAGTCAATTCCCTTTCCAGGATCATTGGAGATGAAAAGTTACATATACCCACATATATATATTCCTTTGGTCCCCAAGGGGCGTGCACCGGCTGCTTATCTCCTTTGGAATATGTTGTATGGATTGTACATCGGATGGCTGAGATTGCAAAGAGATACACGGTGAAAAGGATGGATGTTCTTAGGCCAAATCCTGTTATCCTTCGTTCTCCAGTGAATTATGCATCAAGTAATATATAAATTAAAATTTCAAATTACACGTGAATCTGTGTTTGAAGTGACAGCATTTTGATAACTAGTTTTTGAACCATGCATGAAGTTGATATGACAATGGTGCAGAGGGGAGACGGCGGACTAGAGGGGGTGAATAGTCCTTTCTAAAAATAATCGCGCCGGCTAACCGAGATAAATAAGGAATTATAAGTATCGGTCTAGACAAGACTACACCCCTCCATCTAAGTTCTCAAGCACCTTATAAAGATCCTAAATAGGCAACAAATGTGTCGAGATAGCTAGTGCTCACCTAACCAATTCTAGCTTACAAGGTCACACAAACCTATGCAACTAGTATTTCAATCAAACCAGAGAGCACCTACACAATCTAGTGATGTAAAGTGCATAAAGCCTAAGCTCACTAGCAATGCTCAATAACAAGGCTACACAAGCCAAATTAGAGAGCTTAAATTACTTAGCTACACATACTAAGCAATGCGACTAATAAGGTTACTCAAACCAATTTAATCACGCAAGGAAGCCACTTCTATGCTACACAAGCAAGAAGGTAATTAGCAAGCTACACAAGCTAACTGTCGGGGACCAATACTAGGGTATCCGAAGAGGAGGAGCTAATGCTCATCAATATTGATTCATCCGAGCAGTCAAGAGCGCGACTACGACTCCAACCGACCCCCAGACACGCAAGCTCCTCCTCACGACCTCACCCGGCCTCTGGGGGCGGACTCCACCTCGCCTGACCTCTGGGGTAGGGCTCTGCCTCGCCCGACACCGAGGCCATGGGCTCCGCCTCGTCTGACCCTTGGGTTTGCGCTCCGCCTCGCCCGGCCCCGAGATCGCGGGCTCCGCCTCACCCGACGGGGTTCCATACCGCCGCCAACCACTCCAGGTCCAGGCATATGGGCCTAGGTCAAAATTCTGACACCAAAGAAGAGACTGACATGCGTCGATGTAACCCGCAGCCACGACGATCCATATCTGAGGATTCACATCAGGAACAGCGTTGGGCGTACCGGTGCTGTTCTGCCTAACCCCCGTACGAACACTAACAAGCACGTCAGTTCACCACGACGATCGCTAGGACGAAGTGGTGCGCCATGACTAGTAGGCGACGCCTGCGTATGGTGCCAGTAACGGACAGGACCGTGACGTGGAGCTGTCCCTGTTGACGTCTACAGGGTCGGCGGGACCCGCATGAAGGAGAAGAAGGACCCAGTGATCCTGAAGGACTTCTCCTCCCTCTCGTTCTCCTCTTTCCCTCCGCCATAACCCATGCTTTCCCTTGGCCTATAAAAGGAAAAGCAGGGCGCCCCATGAAGAGGATCGATTTAGGCCAGACCCGATCGAACCATCACAAACCCATCAAACCTCGAACCGATCAGAACACAACAAAAGCACACGGTTGAGCAGCAACCGAGCTCTCGGCACCCATTCATCCCTTCCATCAGAGACTTGGGATATGTCCCTCTCTCACCCGTTTGTAACCCCCTACTGCTAACTTTCAGTGCTAGTAATACAAGCAACAGCGGCGAACTGGACGTAGGGATATTCTGTCCGAACCAGTATAAACCTCATATCCTCTAAGCACACCATCCATGCCAGACACGCAATACTAGAAATTTACTCATCGGTGGTTACTCAAAACACCGATAGTTGGCGCATCAGGTAGGGGCCTTTTGCGTGTCTCTACACCCACACCAGACCTTGGATGGCTAGTCACAACGTCAGCTAGGTCTCGGGCATGCACGTGCGCTTCGGGGACCTAGACTTCATCGTCACGATGGAGGGAGAGTTGGCATAGGCTTCCGCTGCTATCCAACCTCTCCACTCTGTCGGCCTCGACACGATCGCCGAGGCGCTTGAGGAGCTATAGCTACACGCACCAGAGGCCCGCACCCTCGGGAGGCCTTTGACTATGGGAGGTTAGAGCGCCAGCTCGACGCCTTCCTAGGACCCCGACTGTCCTAGGAGGACTTGCGCCATCTCACCTTCGTGTTTGCCAACATCATGGCGTAGCTTGCCGGAGGAGAGCCGCTCTCTCTAGAATACCTCATTCGGAGCACTCCGACGACGCTCCCGCTCGGTCTGTGCAATGCCGCAGAGACCGTTGGCCACCTTGTGGTGCAACGCACTCCTCGGTCCCCTACGAATGACAAGTTTATGGGGATGACCGAGTATGTCATGGAATCTTTCCATGACCTCCTCGTAGGAGAGTTGAAGTTGCCCTCTGGCTATGTTTCCAGTAGGGGGAGCCATCACCCCTCTCATGAATGTTTCATGACAGGTACCCCCAAGGGACACGTCAAAAGCATCCACGAGGAAGAGCCTACCCCAACGAACGACCTTGACAACGAGGCCGAGAGGGATGCAGGGGCCCCGCCATGCCTATGGGTGGAGCAGCTAAAGGCCCAACACCAAGAGCTCGAGGAAGCATGACTCCAGCTCGAGCAGAAACATGTAGAGCTCGATCGAGAGATTGAGCGCCACAGAGATGGTGGGTGTGCGTGCGCCATGGCCCACGACATGAACCAGAGGATCATCAAGGACATTGAAGTCCTCCCACACTTCACTTGGGCGAGCCAAAACATCGCCGCTGCGGTGGCCTTGCTCCAGGGGCTTTTGGGGCCCACGACGCTCGAGGACCATTGGGCCCACCACGAGATCCGCACACTACTCGAGCGTGTGGCGGTGTAGCAGGCCGAGAGCTCATTGTCCCGACAATGTGAGCTCAACGCCAGCCGGCGCACGCCCTCAGAGTGACCTGATAAGGATGCATCAGTCCACCAAGCATTGCAAGGCAGTAGGCTATGCACCGCAGTCCTAGTGCATGAGCGTCTCGGCCACCATCGCGATGCGCGTGACACCCTTGATGCCCGCAGGCATGCCCATGGCTATACGAGGGAGGGGGCTAGCTACGGCTACCACCCTCATTGTGGTGGACGCTACGATAGCGGCAAGGACCGAAGCCCGAGCCTCGACTTGTCGGGACCTCAGGCCTTCAATCGACACATCCTCAACGTCGTCTTCCCACCACGGTATCGACCACCAACCAACATCCTAAAATCCTCTGGGAAATGAAACCCCCTAAAATCCTCTGGGGAAATGAAACCCGGACTGTGGCTCAAGGATTATCGGCTTGCTTGCCAAGCCAGTGGAGCAGATAATGACCATTTCATTATCTGCAACCTTCCATTGTTTCTGGCCGATTCGGCATGAACATGGTTGGAACACCTTCCGTCTAACAGAATCCAAAGTTGGGCGAACATAAAAGAGATCTTCGTGGGAAACTTCCAAGGCACATACAAGCATACTAGTAACCCATGGGATCTCAAAAACTACCGATAGAAGGCCAGGGAAACCCTTTGTGGGTACATTCGGTGCTTCTCTCGGCAGTGCAACAAGCTGCCTAATGTCGTCGACGCCGACGTCATAGGAGCCTTCCTGTCTAGGACCACCTATGAGTCTCTAGTCCATAAGCTAGGATGTAAGGGCCCACGAACCACCAAGGAGGTCCTCGGCATCGCCACCAGCCATGCCTTGGGCAAGGAGGTGGTCGGAGCGATCTTCGACCGCCTCAAGGGCAAAGTGAAGCAGGATGAGGACACCGGTGAAGGCGCCTCCAACCGCCCCTATAAGAAGAAGAACAAGCAGTGGCGTGAGGGCTCACTCATGGCCACCGCCGACCACAAGGGGGGTTGGAAGCCCACATAGGGTACCCCGGACCACTTCAAGAAGCTACTCGAAGGGCCATGCCCGAACCATGCTTTCCCCATCAAGCATCTATACAAGGACTGCGACCTCATGAAGCAGTTCTTGTCTGAAAGCTTCAACAGGGGGGAGCATGGGAAGGACCCAAGCCAACTATGGACGACGCCAAGGGGATGGACGGTGGCTTTCCGATGCTAGATGGTTGCCTCATGATCTTTGGATGGTTGGTGGCCTATGACTCCAAGCGTCGCTAGAAGCTCACGCACTATGAGGTCTATACAGCTAAGCCAGCCACGCCTACCTTCCTTCGATGGTCGGAGTCTACCATAACCTTTGATCGGACCTACCACCCAGAGAGCATCCCACAACTGGGGAGATATCAACTCATGGTCGAACCAATCATCGACATGAAGTGGCTCACCAAGGTACTAATGGATGGAGGTAGCGGCCTCAACATCATGTACGCCGAAAACACTCGACGCCATGGGCATCGACTGATCGCGCGTCTGACTGACCGGAGCGCCTTTCCATGGCATCGTGCCTAGAAAGCAGGCCATGCCACTTGGGGAGATCAATCTACCCATCACCTTTGGGGATCCGACCAATTATAGGATGGAGACCCTTACCTTCGATGGTTGGGTTCCACAAAACCTACCATGCCATCCTAGGACATCCATGCTACGTGAAGTTCATGGACGTCCCCAACTACACCTATCTAAAGCTAAAGATGCTAGGACCATGCAACATCATCACCATTTGCACCTCCTTCCAGCATGCCTACGAGTGCGAGGTCGAGTGCTGCAAAAACATCATAGCAATCGTCGCCTCTAAGGAGCTCACGGCCATCATGAAGGAGGTTGCTGAAGAATCACCTGACCTCAAGAGGTTGATTGGGTCTTTTGAGCCTATGGAGGGTGCCAAGGAGGTCCTCATAGACCCCAATGGCTCCAAGGGCAAGGTGGTGCATATTGGCACCATGCTTTCCTCCGAATAGGAAAGCGCGCTCGTCGACTTTCTTCGCGCCAATAAAGACATCTTTGCGTGGAAACCCTCGGACATGCCAGGAATTCTGAGAGAAGTCATTGAGCACGCCTTGAAAATTAGGCCAGGCTCCAAGCCAGTGAAGCAGCGCCTACGTTGCTTCATTGAAGGGAAGCATAGGGCCATCAGCGAGGAGATTACGAAGCTTTTGGCGGCCGGGTTCATCAAGGAAGTATACCATCTCGAGTGGTTAGCCAATACCGTTCTTGTATGAAAGAAGAGTGGGAAATGGAGAATGTGTGTTGACTACATAGGTCTCAACAAAGCATGTCCAAAGGATCTGTTTCTTTTATCATGCATAGACCGAGTAGTTGACTCAACCTCAGGGTGCAAAACCCTTTGCTTCCTTGATGCGTACTTCGGGTACCATCAGATCGTGATGAAAGAATCCGACCAGCTCATGACATCTTTCATCACCCCATTTGGATTGTTCTGCTATATCACAATGCAGTTTGGTCTAAAAATGCGGGGGCTATATACCAGCATTGTTTGCTTAAGTGTTTCGGAGACCTCATTAGGAGAACCATTGAGGCCTACATGGATGACATCGTGGTCATGTCAAAATAGGCTAACCAAGTCATAACCAACCTAGAGTAGACCTTCGTAAAAACTCTGAGCAAACGGCATTAAACTCAACCCCGAGAAGTGCGTTTTCGGGGTTCCAAGGGGTATGCTACTGGGTTTTATCGTCTTCGAGCGTGGCATCGAAGCCAACCCAAAGAAGATCTCGATCATCATGAGGATGGGCCCGATTCATAACATAAAGGGGGTACAACAAGTTGTAGGGTGCCTTGCCACGCTCAGTTGCTTTATCTCATGCCTCAGCGAATAAGGCCTCCCCCTCTATTAGCGCCTGAAGAAGGCCAACCATTTCGAATGGACGCCCGAGGCTGAGGAGGCCCTTGACATGGTCAAATAGCTTCTGACGAAGGCCCCGATCTTGGTTCCTCTGACCGATGGAGAACCGCTTATGCTCTACATTACGACCACCATACAAGTGGTCAGCGCTGCCCTAGTGGTGGAGCGAGAAGAAGAGGGGCACGCCCTCAAAATACAGCGTTCCATGTACTTCATTAGTAAGGTCTTATCCAATTCCAAGACCCGCTACCCACAAATCCAGAAGCTCCTGTATGTCGTCCTTATCGCCAAGAGGAAGTTGCGTCACTACTTCAAGTCACATATGGTGACGGTCATGACAACCTTCCCCTTGGCGAGGTTGTCCAAAACCAGGATGCCACAGGAAGAATCACAAAGTGGGCACTTAAGCTAATGGGTCAAGGCATTTCATATGCCCCCCGGACGGCTATCAAGTCCCAAGTGCTAGCTAATTTTGTTGCAGAGTGGACCGAGGTCCAAATGCCACCAGCGGTCATCGACCAAGAGTACTAGACGATGTACTTTGATGGATCACTAATGAAGAAAGGCACTGGCATGGGGGCTGGTCTTCGTTTCGCCTCTCAGGGTACGCATGAGGTACATGGTTCGTATCCATTTCCCCTCCTCCAACAATGTGGCCAAATATGAGGTGCTCATCAATGGCCTGTGCATCGCCATCGAGTTGGGTATCCGACGCCTCGACATCTGAGGCGACTCCTAGCTGGTCATTGACCAAGTCATGAAGGAGTTGAGCTGTCACAACACCAAGATGGTTGCATATTGCCGAGAAGTCCGCTAGCTTGGAGGACAAGTTCGACGGTCTTGAGTTCAATCACATCTTGAGGCATCTCAATGAGGCGATCGACGCACTGGCAAAAGCAGCATCTGATCAAGAGCTAGTGCCAATGGGCATCTTCGCCAGTGATCAGCATAAGCCCTTGGTCCGCTATGAGGAGCCAGAACAAGCCAGTAGCAGGCCGCCTGCCCTAGGCTCAGGGGCTAACCAGCCATCGGCTTCATCCGACCTCGAGGTCATGGAGCTTGATGAGGATCCATCGATAGAGCCTAACCCTCTAGCCGACTGGAGGATGCCTTACCTTGACTACCTACTCTATGAGGCACTACCGACGGGCAAGACGAAGGCTCAATGGCTTGCGCATCGCACCAAATCCTTTGTCCTTATTGAGGGCGAGCTCTACAAGTGAAGCCACACTAGGATCCTGCAGTGCTGCATCCCCATCGAACAAGGAAAGCGGTTGCTGAGCGACATCCATGGTGGGGTCTATGGTCACCATGCCATGTCTAGAACCCTAGTCAAAAACATGTTCCGACAAGGCTTCTACTGTCCGACTACGGTAGCCGACGCTGAACATATTGTGCGCACCTACGAAGGGTGTCAATACTACGCTCGGTAGATCCACCTACCAGCCCAAGCACTCTAGACGATCCCCATCACATGGTCGTTCATGGTCTAGGGGCTCGATCTAGTCGGACCTCTCAAGAGGGCACCCAGAGGCTATACGCACTTTCTTGTCACTATAGACAAGTTTACAAAGTGGGTAGAGGCTCGACCGATCTCCGCTATTAAGTCCGAGCAAGCCATGTTGTTCTTCCTTGACATCATCCATTGCTTTGGAGTCTCAAACTCCATCATCACAGACAACGGCACGCAGTTCACCGAAAAGAAGTTCCTCCGATTCTACGATGAATACCACATCCGTGTCGATTGGGCCGCCGTGGCGCACCCCCACACGAATGGGTAGGTCGAGCGTGCAAATGGCATGGTCCTACAAGGCCTCAAGCATAGGATCTTCAACCGGTTGAACAAGTTTGGCAGACGATGGGTCATGGAGCTTCCCGCGGTGCTCTAGAGCCTGAGGATGACCCCTAGCTAGGCCACTGGCTACACGCTATTCTTCATGGTCTATGGTTCCGAGGCTATCCTCCCGACTGACCTCGACTATGGAGCACCAAGGGTCAGGGCATATGACAAATAGGGAACCAAGGCGTCCCTCGAAGATGCCATGGACCAGCTAGACAAAGCATGCGATGTCGCCCTCCTCCGCTTAGCCAAATACCAGCAAGCGTTGCACTGATACCACAACCGTCGAGTGCGGGGTCAGGCCTTCAACGTCGGGGACCTAGTGCTCCACCTCGTCTAGAGCAACAAGAACCGCCACAAGCTCTCTCCACCATAGGAGGGACCTACATCATCGTGGAGGTGCTTCGACCAGGCGTCTACAAGCTCAAGACCATCGATGGTGAAGTCTTCGTCAATGCCTAGAACATCGAGCAGCTATGTCGTTTTTGCCCTTAATAAATGCAGACTTTCTCTTATCAGTTTTGCTATCAACTCCCTGATCTTTACTGACACCCGACCCCAGCAATGACAAGGGGTTGGGCCTCGCTCGAGGGCTAATAAGAGCATATCAAACTAGTACGCCCGACCCTTTCTCACGTTAAGACCCAGAAGTGAGGTTTGTAGAAATGAATGCTGAGTAAAACTAGTCGGACTACGAGAAACCTATGCCCTAGTGGCTATGGCGCCTTTGCTCACCAGCATGATCAGAGTTTTTTCTACACCCGAGCTTTTTAGCCTTAACTAAGGAAAGAGTCGATACGCGTTCAAGAGTATATCCACCTAGAAAACTTCTCTATGCCCGACCCTCTCTCATGTTGAGACATGGAAGCAAGGGTTGCGAAAACGAACGCTGAGTAAAACTGGTCGGACTACGAGAAACCTATGCCCTAGCGGCTACAACGCCTTTGCTCACTAGCATAATCAGAGTTTGTTCACCCGCACGCCGGGCTTTACAGCCTTAACAACGGAAGGGGTCAGAACACACTAAACTTTTTTTTACAAAAATGGGAGAAGGGCTAAAAATCTGTTAGGCCATAACAAAATTTAAGAGCTTGTCCATTTATTAAAAGTTCGCCGCCTGGCTTATCTGCCTGACTAATTTCTTAGGGGGTGATCTCATCCTCTATCTCTATAGGTAAGTCCTATGTCAGTGGGTCACATAAGTCAATCGAACAGCTTGTCCACTGCCGAGAGATGGGTAAGGAGCAGTAGGATGCCCTATGCAGGTTATGCCAACTCCATCATGAATGATAGACCCGGATTCTACTCAAACATATCCAGTAAGAGCTCCCCAAACCATCACTCATGCCATCGAGGTAAGTCATGTGCCAGCAGGTCACCCAAGTCGATTAGATGGTTCGGGCCACTGCCAAGAGATGGGTCACCCATAATTTACGCATGTTTTCTCTTATTAATTTCACTATCGAGCCCCCGACCCCAGCAATGGCAAGGGGTCAAGCCTCACATAGGGTCTAGCAAGAGGGTCTATTCGGTAGGCATTCTCTATGCCTGACCCTTTATCATGTTAAGAAACTAAAGGCAAGGTGTGCAGAAACAAACTCTGAGTAAAACTGGTCGGACTACAAGAAACCTACGTCCTAGCAACTATGGCATTTTTGCTCACCAGTGTGATTAGAGTTTTTGTCCCTGCACCCCGAGCTTTAGCCTCTGCCTTCCTAGGAAGGGTTTGGAGGGGACCACCTATGGAATTTCCATCGAGGAGAGGCGGCAGGTCACCCAGGTCAATCGAACGGCTTAGGCCGCTACCGAGAGACGGGTAGGGAGTAGTAGGATACCCCACGTAGGATAGGCCGACTCCATGACGAACGATGGACCTAGATTTCACTCAAACATACTGAAAGGTCCTAATGGCTAGAGGGAGGTGAATAGCCTAATAAAATTTCTACAACAACACTTAACAAAATGGTTAGACAATTATGAGGAGAAGCAAGTGTTGCGCTAGCCTACTCAAAATGCAAGTCACCTACCACAATTCTAGTTTAGATAATGTCTATTCACACAATAGCTATGACACTATCCTATGTTAGTGTGCTCTCAAAGGCTAACTAAAGAGCCACACCAAGCAAGCAAGCAAGCTCTCACAACTAGCTACACTAAAGAGCTTGTCAACTACTTTGCGGTAAATTAAAGAGAGTGATCAAGAAGGTTATACCACCGTGTTGATGAAGAAACTAATCAATCACAAGGATGAATAACAATGAAGACCAATCACCTTGGAATCAATGATTAACACAATGATTTTTACCGAGGTTCACTTGCTTGCCGGCAAGCTAGTCCTCGTTGTGGCGATTCACTCACTTGGAGGTTCACGCGCTAATTGGCTTCACACGCCAAACCCTCAATAGGGTGCCGCACAACCAACACAAGATGTGGATCACACAAGCCACGAGCAATCCACTAGAGTACCTTTTGGTGCTCCGCCAAGAAAAGGTCAAGAGCCCCTCACAATCACCATGATCGGAGTTGGAGACAATCACCACCTCCGCTCAATGATCCTCGCTGCTCCAAGCCATCTAGGTGGCGGCAACCACCAAGAGTAACAAGCGAAATCCGCAGCGAAACACGAACACCAAGTGCCTCTAGATGCAATCACTCAAGCAATGCACTTGGATTCACTCCCAATCTCACTATGATGATGAATCAATGATGGAGATGAGTGGGAGGGCTTTGGCTAAGCTCACAAGGTTGCTATGTCAATGTAAATGGCCAAGAGAGTGAGCTTGAACCGGTCATGGGGCTTAAATAAAAGCCCCCACGAAATAGAGCCGGTGTACCCCTTCACTAGGTACTGATCAGGGTGACCGGACGCTTCGGTCCAACTGACCGGACGCTACTCCTCAGCGTCCGGTCTCCCGATGGCGGCCATGTGTCTCTTGCGTTCAATAGGGAATGTTTGATCTCAATGGTCGACATATTGACCGGACGCTCCAATAGAGTTGACCGGACGCTGAACCCTCAGCGTCTGGTCATTTATAGTAAGGGTCCAAAATGAGTTTTTGCCAACCAGACGCGTTCGGTCATGCTTGACCGGACACAGCCCAGCGTCCGGTGCTTAACCCTAATCACTGTGCCGACTGACAACACGACCGGACACAACCCTTCAGCGTCTGGTCGCAGAGCGACCTAGCGTCCGGTCAGTTGACCAACGCCAGCATCATTGTGACCAACTCCATTTCCCCTCTAACTTCTCCACCCTTGCTCAAATGTGCCAACCACCAAGTGTATGACCTTGTGCACATGTGTTAGTATATTTTCACAAATATTTTCAAGGGTGTTAGCACTCCACTAAATCCTAAATGCATATACAATGAGTTAGAGCATCTAGTGGCACTTTGATAACCGTATTCCGATACGAGTTTCACCCCTCTTAATAGTACGGCTATCAACCCTAAATGTGATCATACTCTCTAAGTGTCTTGATCACCAAAATAAAATAACTCCTATGGTTTATACCTTTGCCTTGAGCTTTTTATTTTTCTCTTTCTTCTTTTCAAGTCTAAGCACTTGATCATCATCATGCTATGATCTTCACTTGCTTCATCACTTGGAGTGTGCTACCTATCTCATGATCACTTGATAAACTAGGTTAGCACTTAGGGTTTCATCAATTCACCAAAACCAAACTAGAGCTTTCAATCTCCCCCTTTTTGATAATTGATGACAACCCTTACACAAAGATATGAATTAAAATTCAATTGAATCCATGTTGCTTGTCCAAGCATATTTACCATATGTAAAAGGATATGGACAAGTTTCATGAACCCCAAATGGTAGCAATTGCTCCCCCTACATATGTGCTAAGAGTTTGGATTGTAGCTTGTACATATGCTTAGATAGGAAATATAGGAGTCAATGTCTACCACATGATGCTAAGGTATAAAAGATGGACCTTTGAAGCGTGATACCAATCGGAGTGCACCATTATACCTTCCTTAGCACCATGATTAGCTTGATACCACTTGGAAACAACACTTTGAAAATGAAATCACTATATAACCTATGCATGCTAGTTTTTCATTTCATCATTCAATCTTACAACTATCATACACCACACAAGCATGGATATCGCAATTTAAAACTTGTGACATGCAAGCAAAACATATGAAATGCACATTCAAATGCACCATATAAGTTCATGAGCTTGCTCCCCCTACTTGTGTGCTCTAAATTTTTGTTGATCCCTTTCCTTTGTCATATCTCTCATATATCAAGATATCTTTATATTTATCTCCCTTTATGATATTTCTCCCCCTTTTTCACTATTTTTACTACTATCTTTGTTTCTCTCCCCCTTTGTCATCAATGACCACAAAGGTTCTAAATATAGATAGTATTACTTGTAGGGTCGAGATTATCAATGTCAATCAATGGGGTGAGGATCATTTTCCCAAATTTGGTCCAATCTAGATCATTTGTCAAAGATATTTAACTCAGTTTGATCCAAGGACAAGCTTCTTCACACCTCCAAATAAGGGTTATCTTGTACCATGTTGAGTTAAACACTTAGAGCTCATATTCTAGATTAAACACTAGGTTTATAAGCCCATAAACATGTCATATGCTACCACTAGATCAAGTCAAGCATAGAAGCAATAGTGATACCACATAGACATCAAAATCATTTGATTTTCATGAATGAGCCTAATAAAATAGAACCACTTGAAAGGTCCTAATAAAATTGAAAATGTGACTAGATGCACTAATCATGCCCTTAGCAAAGATGTATGTCATGTCAATCAACTTTTACCTTGGATTGCTCGAAGTAGAGGCATGTCATATGAGTGGGGGGGTGCATCAACACATATTTGAGAAATCCAATATGTTCAACTCATTTCTTAGCTTGCAAAACCTTTTCTCATCCAATGGCTTGGTGAATATATCGGCAAGTTGATCTTCGGTGCCTACACTCTCAATGCAAATGTCCCCTTTTTGTTGGTGATCTCTTATGAAATGGTGGCGGACATCAACGTGCTTTGTTCTTGCCTGTTGAACCAGATTGTTGGTTAGCTTGATTGCACTCTCATTGTCACATAGCAATGGCACTTTCTTGAACTTGATTCCAAAGTCACTCAAGTGGCCTCCATCCAAAGTATTTGTGCACAATAACTACCGGTGGATATGTGTTCAGCTTCGGCGGTTGATAATGCAACACTATTTTGCTTCTTTGATGACCATGAAACAAGTGATCTTCCCAACAATTGACATGTGCCTGAGGTGCTCTTCCTTTCAACCTTGCATCCCGCATAATCCGAGTCAAAGTAACTAACTAGCTTAAACTTTGCTCCTTTGAGATACCACAAACCAACATTTGGTGTATACTTCAAGTACCTCAATATCCTCTTTGTAGCCTTCAAATAACTTTCTCTTGGTGAGGCTTGAAATCTTGCACACATGCATACACTAAACATGACATCCGGCCTTGATGCGGTCACATAGAGTAGGCTTCCAATCATAGACCGATACAACTTTTGATCCACCATATTTCCACTTGCATCACTATCCAAGTTGCCATTGGTTCCTATTGGTGTGCTAATGACTTTGCTATCACTCATGCCAAACTTCTTGATCATGTCCTTGATGTACTTGCCTTGACTCACAAATGTACCATTCTTCAATTGCTTGATTTGAAGACCAAGGAAGTAACTCAACTCTCCAATCATGGACATCTCAAACTTATTAGCCATCATCTTTCCAAATTCATCACAAAAGTCTTGATTGGTTGATCCAAATATGATATCATCAACATAGATTTGCAATACAAATAGATCTTTTCCAATCTTCTTGATAAAAAGAGTGGTGTCAACCTTGCCCATTGTGAACCCTTTAGAGAGGAGGAAGTCCCTCAATCTCTCATACCATGCTCTAGGTGCTTATTTCAATCCATATAATGCCTTCTTCAACTTGTACACATGGTTGGGCTTTTTGTCATCTTCAAAACCGGGAGGTTGCTCAACATATACTTCTTCATTGATGTAGCCATTGAGAAATGCACTCTTAACATCCATTTGATAGAGCTTGATGTTATGGGCACAAGCATAGGCTAGCAAGATTCTAATTGCTTCCAATCTAGCAACCGGGGCATATGTTTCTCTAAAGTCAAGACCTTCAACTTGAGTATAGCCTTGTGCTACTAATCTTGCTTTGTTCCTTACTACTATCCCATCTTGATCTTGCTTGTTTCTAAAGACCCATTTGGTTCCAATCACATTATGTCCCTTTGGTCTCTCTACTAATTCCCATACTTGATTTCTTGTGAAGTTATTCAATTCTTCATACATAGCATTTACCCAATCAATATCCTTCAATGCTTTATCTATCTTCTTTAGTTCAATGGATGACACAAATGAGAAGTGTTCACAAAATGATGTCAATCTTGATCTTGTTTGTACACCTCTTGAAATATCACCAATGATAGTGTCTAATGGATGTTCTCTTGCCATATTGGTTGGTTGGAGGATTGGAAATTGATTGATTGCACTTGCTTGATCATTGGGTTGAGATGATGTACTAGCCACTTGATCTTGTTCATTGTCATGAGATCCACTTATACTAGCTTGATTTGTATCATCTTGCACATTTGAGTTGGAGAGCACTTGTACTTGATCATCTTCATCATCATTTACTTGCCTAGGCCTCAATTCACCAATATCCATGTTCTTCATGGCATTTGAAAGTTGAATGCCTCTAACATCTTCTAAGTTCTCATTCTCTACTTGTGAACCATTGGTTTCATTAAATTCAACATCATGAACTTCCTCAAGAGTACCACTATCCAAATTCCAAACTCCATATGCTTTGCTTGTAGTGGAATAACCAAGTAGGAATTCTTCATCACATTTCTTGTCAAACTTGCCCAATCTTGTACCTTTCTTCAAGATATAGCATTTGCAACCAAAGACCCAAAAATATGCAATGTTGGGCTTTCTACCATTCAAGAGCTCATATGGTGTCTTTTCTTTCAATCGGTGACAATTGAGGCGGTTGCTATAATAGCAAGCCATGTTGATAGCTTCGGCCCAAAAAGATTGACTCACATTGTACTCACTAAGCATACACCTTGCCATATCAATGAGTGTTCTATTCTTTCTCTCAACAAGGCCATTTGATTGAGGTGTGTACTTGGCCAAGAATTGATGTCTACTTCCAAATTCATCACATAACTCATCAATTCTAGTG
The DNA here is from genome assembly GCF_019320115.1 of Miscanthus floridulus. Classification (NCBI taxonomy): domain Eukaryota; kingdom Viridiplantae; phylum Streptophyta; class Magnoliopsida; order Poales; family Poaceae; genus Miscanthus; species Miscanthus floridulus. The sequence continues at coordinate 114,684,469 of NC_089595.1, forward strand.
TTCTCGAACTCACTACCATTGTCACTTCTAACTCTCTTGATGGTTGTTTCAAACTCATTGTGAATGCCCTTGACAAATGATTTAAATGTTACAAACACATCACTTTTGTCCACTAGAAAGAATACCCATGTGTATCTAGTGTAATCATCCACTATCACAAAGCCATATTTATTACCACCGATGCTAGTGTATTGTGTTGGTCCAAATAAATCCATGTGCAATAACTCAAATGCTTTACTAGTGCTCATCATACTTTTCTTAGGATGGGTGTTTCCAACTTGTTTGCTAGCTTGACAAGAGCTATAAAGCTTATCCTTTTCAAACACAATATCTTTCAAGCCTCTAACCAAGTCATGCTTAACCAATCTATTCAATTGTTTCATTCCAACATGACCAAGCCTTCTATACCATAACCAACCCATACTAGACTTAGTGAATAAGCATGTAGATAATCTAGCTTCACTAGCATTGAAATCAACCAAGTATAGATTCTCATATCTAAAGCCTTTGAAGATCAAGTTAGAGCCATCTACACTTATGATCTCTACATCATCTACCCCAAATATACATTTGAATCCAAGATCACACAATTGAGCCACGAATAGCAAATTGAAGTTCAAGCTCTCTACTAGCAACACATTGGATATGCTCATGTCATTTGATATTGTAATCTTACCAAGCCCTTTGACCTTGCCTTTGCCATTGTCACCAAATGTGATACTATCATAACCATCATTGCCATTGGTGTTGATTGAGTTGAACATTCTTGCATCACCGATCATGTGTTGAGTGCACCCACTATCAAGAACCCAATGCCTTCCTCCAGCTTTATAATTGACCTACAAAAGAAGATCAATTCTTTTTAGGTACCCAAACTTGCTTGGGTCCTTAAAGGTTAGTCACTAAGCTCTTTGGTACCCAAATGGCTTTCTTCTTTGAGCCCATCCATGGTTTACCAATGAACTTGGCATTCACACCATTTGTACCCTTAGTAAGCATATAGCATGAATCAAGCTTAAGGGAGGATACATTAGCATTTTTGCTCTTATTTTTGCACTCTTGCTCTTTATGATCAACTTGCTTGCAACTAGTGCAAAACCGACCATTGTTCTTCACAAAACTAGTCTTGTGAGGAGCAAAGGCCACCTTGCCTTTCTTGGGGGTATAGCCCAATCCCTATTTGTAGAGAGAAGCTCTTTAGCTACCCAAGCATATAAGCAAGCGGCCCTCACCACCATAGGCCTTAGCCAAAGTGTGAGTGAGCTTAGTGACCTCCTTCTTGAGGTTCTCATTCTCAACCATTAGTGAGGCATCACAAGTGAGACCATCACTACTAGATGAGGTGGAAGTAGATGTACTACAAGAAGGGTTAGTAGGAGCAACAGTGATAGGCATAGATAGTGATTCATCAATTATATCACAAGTTAAACCTACATTGCAAGTTTCAATATGCTTCTTTTTATTTTGCTCATCAAGCAAAGAGGAATGAGCCTTTTCAAGCTTTTTGTGAGCTTTGCCAAGCTTCTCATTGGCTTCCTCTAGCCTCTCATGAGATGCATTGAGCTCATCAAAGGCTTGCTTAAGGGCTTTGATTTCCTTACGCAAGCTTTTGCATTCTCTTCTCATAATGTCAAAGTGTTCTCTAGCATCTTCTAGCATATCAAATAATTCATCCTTAGTAGGTTCATCATTATCACTATCACTATCATTTTCATGTTCATGTTCATTTCCATTATCATGTTCTTCATCACTTTTATCATCACAAGATTGTACCTTAGTGGCCTTAGCCATGAAGCATGATGAAGATTCGAAGAGAGAAGGCTTCTCATTGATAGCAATGCTTGCAAGTGCCTTCTTCTTCTTAGTGGTCTTGTCATCATCACTATCATCATCATCATCACTTGAGGAAGTATCACTATCCCAAGTGACCACATATGAACCACCCTTCTTCTTCTTAAAGGCCATATTGTCCTTCTTCTCTTTCTTGTCCTTCTTGTCCTTCTTCTTGTTCTTCTTGTTGTCATCATCATTGTCGCTATTGTATGGACATTGGGCAACAAGATGATCTTTGCTTCCACACTTGAAGCACCTTCTTGACTCTTCTTTGTTCTTGGATGAAGACTTCTTTCTTCTAGCACGGTAGCCCTTCTTCACCATGAACTTGCCAAATCTCTTAACAAAGAGAGCCATCTTCTCATCATCATCATCATCCCATGAATCATCATCCTCACTTGATGTTTCTTGCTTTGCTTTGCCTTGGATGATGTGGCTTTGAATACCACGCTATTCTTCTTCTCATCCTTCTTATCATCTTTCTTCTCCTTCTTTTCTTCCTTCTCATCGTCATCTCTATATGTATCATCGGTCATAATGTCTCCCAACACTTGGTTTGGTGTCATGGTGTCCAAACCACTCCTTACTAGAATAGTGACCAATGTACCAAATCTTGAAGGCAAGCATCTCAAGAACTTGTGAGAGAAGTCCTTGTCCTTCACCTCTTCTCCAAGTGCTTTGAGATCATTGACAAGCACTTGAAGCCGATGAAACATCTCCAGCACACTCTCATCCTCCTTCATCTTGAAGCTTGTAAACTTCTCTTTGAGAATGTATGCCTTTGCACCCTTCACGGCTTGAGTGTCCTTAAATGATTCTTCTAACTTCTTCCAAGCCTCATAAGCCATCTCAATATTCTTGATTTGCTCAAATGTTCTCTCATCAATTGCATCATGAATAGCACTTAGAGCAATATCATTATTTTGGAGAAGCACTTCTTCGGCCGCGGTGGGATTCTCTAGATCACCAATCTCAATTTTGGTTTCTACCACCTTCCACACCTTTCTATTGATTGACTTGATGTGTGTGGTCATCTTTGACTTCCAATAAGGATAATTTGTGTCATCAAATTAGGGTGGCTTCTTGGTGTTATTGATTTGAGCCATTTTTACACCGAAGGTTGTTAAGCCTCAAATCACAGTGACCTCGGCTCTGATACCACTTGAAAGGTCCTAATGGCTAGAGAGGGGTGAATAGCCTAATAAAATTTCTATAACAATACTTAACAAAATGGTTAAACAATTATGAGGCGAAGCAAGTGTTGCGCTAGCCTACTCAAAATGCAAGCCACCTACCACAATTCTAGTTTAGATAATGTCTATTCATACAATAGCTATGACACTATCCTATGTTAGTGTGCTCTGAAAGGGTAACTAAAGAGCCACACCAAGAAAGCAAGCAAGCTCTCACAACTAGCTACACTAAAGAGCTTGTCAACTAGTTTGCGGTAAAGTAAAGAGAGTGATCAAGAAGGTTATACCACCGTGTAGATGAAGAAACCAATCAATCACAAGGATGAATAACAATGAAGACCAATCACCTCAGAATCAATGATTAACACAATGATTTTTACCGAGGTTCACTTGCTTGCTGGCAAGCTAGTCCTCATTGTGGCGATTCACTCACTTGAAGGTTCACGCGCTAATTGGCTTCACACGCCAAACCCTCAATAGGGTGTCACACAACCAACACAAGATGAGGATCACACAAGCCACGAGCAATCCACTAGAGTACCTTTTGGCGCTCTGCCGGGGAAAGGTCAAGAACCCCTCACAATCACCACGATCGGAGCCAAAGATAATCACCACCTCCGCTCAATGATCCTCGCTGCTCCAAGCCGTCTAGGTGGCGGCAACCACCAAGAGTAACAAGTGAAATCCACAGCAAAACATGAACACCAAGTGCCTCTAGATGCAATCACTCAAGCAATGCACTTGGATTCACTCCCAATCTCACTATGATGATGAATCAATGATGGAGATGAGTGGGAGGGCTTTGGCTAAGCTCACAAGGTTGCTATGTCAATGTAAATGGCCAAGAGAGTGAGCTTGAACCGGCCATGGGACATAAATAGAAGTCCCTACGAAATAGAGTTGTTGTACCCCTTCATGAGGTACTGATCAGGGTGACCGGACGCTCTGGTCTAACTGACCGGACGTTGCTCCTCAGCGTCCGGTCGCCCGATGGCGGCCACGTGTCTCTTGCGTTCAACAGGGAACGTTTGATCTCAATGGTCGACATGTTGACCGGATGCTCCGATAGAGTTGATCGGATGTTGAACCCTCAGCATCCGGTCATTTACAGTAAGGGTCCAAAACGAGTTTTTGCCGACCAGACGCATCCGGTCATGCTTGATTGGACACAGCCCAGCATCCGGTGCTTAACCCTAATCACTGTGCTGATCGACAACACGACCGAACATAACCCTTTAGCATCTGGTCGCAGAGCAACCCAGTGTCCGGTCAGTTGACCAACGCCAGCATCATTGCGACCAACTCCATTTCCCCTATAACTTCTCCACCCTTGCTCAAATGTGCCAACCACCAAGTGTATGACCTTGTGCACAAGTGTTAGCATATTTTCACAAATATTTTCAAGGGTGTTAGCACTCCACTAGATCCTAAATGCATATGCAATGAGTTAGAGCATCTAGTGGTACTTTAATAACCGTATTCCAATACGAGTTTCACCCCTCTTAATAGTACGGCTATCAACCCTAAATGTGATCACACTCTCTAAGTGTCTTGATCACCAAAATAAAATAGCTCCTATGGTTTATACCTTTGCCTTGAGCTTTTTGTTTTTCTCTTTCTTCTTTCCAAGTCTAAGCACTTGATCATCATCATGGTATCATCACCATCATGCTATGATCTTCACTTGCTTCATCACTTGGAGTGTACTACCTATCTCATGATCACTTGATAAACTAGGTTAGCATTTAGGGTTTTATCAATTCACCAAAACCAAACTAGAGCTTTCACATATCTGGTAAGAGCTCCCCGAACTCGTCACTCGAGCCATCGAGGTAACTTTACCAACCCTCACTTCTACTTTTCCAGTGCATGATCATTCATTCATCCATCCTCATGCATGCATTCATGCATTCATTCATACATTCATCCCATACATCTAAGCATTGCATATGCAATTGCTGCATCACAATGCTTCATGTCGCGCCATGAAGCGATAGTTGTCTCATTCGATATGAGCGGCGATCGACTGAGGTTCGAAGGCCGGCACACGAAGGGCTCGAGGCCACCCTACACCAAATAGAGCCAGGGAAGAAAAATGTAGATGAGCCGTAGCGGCCCATGCCTGACCCTGCTCAGAAGTGGACAGGGACATCTCGACCTTCTCATTCAATCCTAACCTCGAGCTGAGCCCACAGAATCTCCATCGAGGAGAGGCCAACGAGCCACCTGAGTCGGTCTCCGGAATGACTTAGGCATCTACTAGGAGGCGGGTTAAGGAGCAGTGGAATGCCACATGAGGGCTATGCCAACCCCATCAGCGAAAAACAGGCCCAAATTCCACTCGGACATACCCGTTAGTGAGCTCGCCGATCATGACACTCGAGCCATCGAGGCAAGTGTCGTTAGCTCAACCCCCTTGTTTGCAGAAACTACGGACGAGGTGACACATGAAATTTGGCCAACCCCTACCAAGCCCAATGGGGCTCTAGGGCTCAAGCCACCCGACCCTAACTCAGGAACCCAACTGATCGGGGTTCGAAGGCCGGCCCTTGAAGGGCTCAAGGCCGCCTCGCGTCGAATAGAGCCAGGGGAGAAAACACAGATAAGCCTTAGCGGCCTTCGCCCGACCCGCTTAGAAGCGGATAGGGTCATCTCAACCTTCTTGTTCGATCCTAACCTCGAGCTGAGCCCATAGAATCTCCATCGAGGGGAGGATAGCGGGCCACCTGAGTTGCTCTCTGGAGCGACTCGAACATCTACCAGGAGGCGGGTTAAGGAGCATTGGAATGCCACATGAGGGCTATGCTGACCCCGCCATGAATGATGGACTTGGATTCCACTCAAACATGCCCATTAGCGAGCTCACCGAGCGCGTCACTCGAGCCATCGAGGCAAGTGATGTTAGCTTAACCCCTCCGGTTGCAGAAACCACAGACGGGGTAACAACCACAAAGACGAGCCGACCCTCAACCAACCCCTGCTATGTGCAGGGGCTCAAGGAAAGTTAGACTCGCAAGGAGATCGAATGCATGGTCATAGAATGCTAGCTTAGATCCTAGGTAGGGGGTACGTGCGAAAACTAAGAATAATGTTTCTAAAACAAGAGACGCTTTCTCCTACTAGTTTCGCTATCCTCTCCTCGATCTTTAGTGACACTTGACCCTAGCAACGGCAAGGGGTCGGGTCTCACTCGGGGGTTGGTAAGGGTATATATACACCCTTTTTGAAAATAGTCACCGGGCCTGACCCCTTCCTCAAGTTAAAAAACTAGTGGCAAGGTTTACGGAAATAAACGACTGAGTAACGCTGGTCGGACTACAAGAAACCTATGCCCTAGTGGCTATGGCACTCTTCCTTACCAACATGATCAGAGTTTTTTCACCCATGCCCCGAGCTCTACGGTCTTAACAAATAGAAGGGTCAGAATGCATTAACCCTTTTTCACACATAAAAAGGGAGAAAAAACAAACTTGTTCACACCAAAATAAAAGAACAGACTTGTTCGAACAAAACACAGGGGTCAGAACTTGTTTGATTATTACAAAAATGATCGTCTGACCTATCTAGCTAACTAGCCTCTGCAGGGGGAGAACTATGTCTTCTATCCTATTCGCCAGGTCCTATGAAAGGGGAGCCACCGCCGCTTCCATCTCCTCTAGCTCATGGACTTCATAGCCAGGTGCATAGCCATGGCTCATCGTCTATAGGTTGATGCTGTCTCCATAATGAGAACGAGCAATCACGAAGGACTGATTGACCCTAGCGTGAAGAGCATTCCTCTCGAGCTGGTGCACCTGAGCAGTGATCTTGACGGCATGAGTCGCGAGCGAGCTAGTCCCCTCCAACTGCACCACCTAAAGACTCCTCACCTCGGTGAGGTCCATGGCTAGCTCGGTAGAAATGCTCTCAGCCTCCAGCTTCTAGGTCATCGCGCTTTTCAAGCTCGGCCTAGAGGGAGCTGACCTTCTGCTATGCATTGTCGCGCTCTTGGCAGTCCTAGTTGTGCTCTTAGAATGCCTGGTCACGCTCCTCGTGAGTCACGCCTCTTTCTAATGGAGCCTCTCCATGGTTTGGAGCAGCTCATCCTGCTCCTTGCGTAGACAAGTGACCACTACAGCATCTAGGCTAGCCCTCTTCTCCAAGACCATGAGCTTCTCCTTGGCCCCTAGCCTTAGATTCCTTTCCTTCTCAACCTCACCTAGAAGGTCAAGGATCTGCTAGCAGGTCTCGACATCCCTCTAGAGAAGCTCATCCCACTCCTTCCTGACCCTGGCAGCTTCATCTTCATCCTTTAGCGACCTCATCGATAGGGCCTCGAACGCCTTCTCGGACTCGTCAGCATCCCGATGGGCCTCGGCCACCCGTGATTGAAGATTGGTTGCCTCCTTGGCAAGGGGAGTCAGCTCGGCCACCCTCTACTAGGCGACAACAAGCTGAGCAGTAACCTCCCCACGTAGCCACGCCTCCTCGATGAGGCAGTCCTAGGTCTCCTTCTGTTGACCAAGCAACCAAGACTTCCCTCGGCTACGAGCTATGAGGGACTACAGGAAGACAATGATCAGGATACAAAAAATAGAAAAGGGAAGATAAAGGCAAGAAGTAGGATGAAGCAATACCTGATCAAAGGGAACGACGACGTCACGCAATGCGCCCGTGGCATAGTTTAGGGCCTTGAGCACGGACGCAATCCCTACATTGAGGCTCTCCCACTCCATGCTCTCAGCGGCGTCATCAAGGGTGAAAAGCATTGACGCTAGATCCTGTAGATTTGTCTACCGGAGTAGGGGCTCGCCCTGCACGGGCGAGCAGCTGCCCAACAACGTCAGGGCCAGGGATGACTCCTTGTCGGCTCCTAGCACCGCCGACCCCTCTTGTCGTGATGTCTCCACTGGGATGCCCCCTTCGGCGATGGAAGGGATCAGTGATATGGACGCTGACCTCTCTCCTAGCACCACGACTCCTGGGGACCCCTTGGTCGTGTCCTCCTCCATCGGTCCCATGCTAGGTGCCATTGCTTGAGCCACCGATGGCACGGGTCACGCTAGTGCCTTAGGCACCGCTGCTTTTACGCTCGACTGTGATACATCTATCACGACCGCCACCACCTCCACCAGGGTCGGTGGGGTCACGACCGGCTATGTCACGCCTACCACGATTAGCACCACGAGCGCGGTCTATAGTCTCATCTGCCCCACCGATAGCAGTGGTATCATGGCCATCATCGGCTGGTCCGCAATCTCCAAAGGCGTCCCTTGAGCCCCCACGTCCGCCCATCCCACCGGGTGCACGGGCGCCACTGTGGGCAGCGTCCGATCGACCAACGATGTGGTCACACCAGTGCCGCTCCCGCCTAAAATGGACACAACACCAGCCAACGACTATCGCCTTGATTGGAGGACGATGCTCTTCTTTGGCGCTAGTGCTAAAGGATTCCGCTGCCTGCTGACGCTGCAAGGGACAAAAAACATAAGTCATAATGAAATCCGATCAAAATAGGAAAAATAGAGGAACCAATAACTCACCTCAGCGCCATCGGGCGCTAGATGCATTTGGGGGGTGAACCCCCTGACCTTTGCTCCACCTTGTTAGAGCAAGGTTGTTTCAAGCCTACCCCCTGCTCCTAGGCAGAGGGGCTCACTCCCCTTGGTTCTTGGATCACAACGACAGAGCCACCCGCCTCCGCTGGCACCTCGGGCATGACGGTAGAGCCGCCTGCCCTTGTTGACTCCTAGGATAGGCCGGTAGTACAACCCACCTCTGCAACTCCCTAGATGTACCCTCCCCTTCATGGAACAGGAAGGGTCCCGAAGCCTGCAAGGACGAACCAATACCTATCAGCACATCCTCGTCCTCTAGGTTGTCCCACTCAATATCATCGACTACCTTGTCGTCGTCTCCATTATCATCATCGTCATCGCTGTCAGTGTCCTCCCCTTGTTCCTGTGCCTACAACTTTCGCTGCTTCTTCCTCTTCTTGTCCTCCTTCACCTTCCTCAGTCGCTCGCCCTTGGCGCGATTCGTCGTCCTCATGGCCAAATCCCTCGACAATGGCGCCGGGTGATCCATGAGGATGAGGTCCCTCGGCTGGTCTCGCCCCTCTCAAAGTTAGTAGCAAGGGGTCGAGAAATCAATTGAAGAGAAGGAAAGAGAAAGGGAAACTTACAAAGACAGCATGTCCTGGCTCTGGCCACATCGGAGGATGCCCTAGCACCGGGTAGATGAAGTCGACTGTGGCACCCACATCGTCCCACAAAGGCTCCATCGCCTCCTTGATGCGTTACATGACCTTGGAGTTAGGGAGCATCACCTCGGCGTGCACCGTTCTGTCGAACGACGCCTCGGGTGCCATCGCGTATAGCGGGAGCACGTGCGTCATCCTCCTTGCCCGGCCCTTTCAGGTCATTCTCCTTTAGGATGTGGATGGCAGTGATGTGGTGTCAGATTTTCTTCTTGACCTTCTCTGGAATGCCCCACTTCCTCCATGGCTCTAGGCCCTCTTCAATCAGGCACCCAGTGTACTCCGGTAGAGGGGCGGCAGCATCGTTCTTGAGGTAGAACCACTGCGAGTGACACCCCTTGTTGGACGTTAATAGCCACATCGATGGGTACTCGCTGACCCAATTGTTCTAGAGTTGGATGCCGGTGCATCCCATTGGAATATCCAGCTCCTGCCTGCCGCTCTTCTCCCTCTTCTTCTAGAGGGTGATGGTGAAGAAGTGCCTCCGCAAGTTGAAGTGGGGGCTGATCCCCAAGAATCCCTCGCATAGGGCGATGAACGTCATCATGTGTTGGATCCCATTGGGATTGAGATGCTGTAGCTCGATCTTGTAGTAGTGTAGTGGCCCCCAAAGAAATCTGTGGGTGGGGTCGTGAACCCACGCACATGGAAGTGGGCGAATGACACCACATAGCCATCGAGCAGCGACGACAAGTCCTCCTCACCGAGCAGCAACCACTCCTCAACCAAGGTCCATGCATGGAGAAGACTGCAATGGATGAGGCCCTCCATGCATTGGAAGGTGATGTCAAAACGGCACCACAGATCCATTGGAGGTGGGGGTGGATGGATGCGGGCTAAACAGCGGTAGAGATGTGGAGGCAGGAAATCTAGGTGATTGGTGGTGGTGGTCATGGCTATGGAGGCAAGGATGCAAGGTATGGAACCCAGGGGGCTAACGCTTTGGTTTTATAAGGGCAATGGGTGCAAGGAAACCCACCGCCTGCCTAGATCTCTGTGCCCACCATGATCTGCCACCACGTCTCACCACGAGGTGTGTGCACTCAACCACTGTATGTTCCCTCAAAAAACTTGCCGGATGTTTTGCCCCACTAGACGGGCCACAACCCATCATAGGTAAGAGGAATACGGAGCAAAAAATGCTACTATGACCCGTCTAGGCCTAGGAGTTCAAAGGTTGGCCCACCGATGGGTTCGACAACTGCTCTGGGTGCCTTTTAAAGTGAGGGGTGGAAAGGGATGGGCCCGCTAATGGCTAGAACCTAGGTGCGTGAGCGCAGCGGGCATCCCAGCCCACGTTCAAGTCTCGACCGGATACGATCCATTATTTTTCTAGAAGAAAGGCACAGAGCCCTTGAGGCTGGTCGAGCGAACCCGAGAACTATATGGATTGGCCACTGAGAATCTAGAGTCGGTCACCAAGCTGACCCAAGCCAGATCCCCATGATGCTAGGGCCCCACTCAGACTAGCCCATTAATAGCTCACCAAGAACCATGATTCGTCCATAGAGGAAAATCATGGCATGGCTCGGCCCCTCCGTTTTTATTGGAAAAACACTTGAGGGAGGACAATCGTAAAGACGAGCTGATCCTTGACTAGACCCCTGCTATGGGTGGGGTCTCGAGGAAAGTTGGGCTCGCACAAAGATCAAGCGCATGGTCACAGAACAACACACCCCCGTAGGGGTCAGGATCCAGAAAGACCTTTTTTGACCCACCAAATCTCACGGCTATACCCTCAAGGGGCCTAATCTCAACGAAAGGGAATCACCATCCCTAGGTCATGCCGTGGACGGCAAAAGAAGACCAAGGCCCTCAAAGTCTTACCATTCAAAAAAGCCTCTGAAGGAGTATTCTACTCTGCCCAGGCTTAGGGGCTACTGTCGGGGACTAATACTAGGGTACCCAAAGAGGAAGAGCTAAAGACCATCAACATTGATTCATCCGAGCAGTCAAGAGTGAGGCTATGGCTCCAACCGACCCCTAAGCATGCAAGCTCTGCCTCGCTCAATCTCTAGGGCTAGACTCCACCTCATTGGACCTCTAGGGTAGGGCTCCACCTCGCCCGACACCGAGGTCACGGGCTTCGCCTCGCTTGACCTCTAGGGCCGGACTCTACCTTGCCCGACCTCTAGGGTAGGGCTCTACCTCACTCGACATTGAGGCCACAGGCTCTGTCTCACTCGACCTCTGAGGGCTGGCTCTGCCTCGCCCGACCCCAAGGCCATAGGCTCTACCTCGTCCAACGCCATGGCTGTGGGCTTCGCCTCACCCAACCTCTGAGGGATGGCTCTGCCTCACCTAACCCTGAGGCCATGGGCTCCATCTCGCCTAGCACCGAGGTCGCAGAGTCTGCCTCATCCAACCCTTGGGTTTGTGCTCTGCCTCGCCCGACCCTTGGGTTTGCGCTCTGCCTCTCCCGACCCTAAGGTCGCGGGCTCTACCTCACTCGACGGGGTTCCATACCATCGCCAACCACTCCAGGTCTAGGCATATGGGCCTGGGTCAAAACTCTAACACCAAGGAAGACTCTGGCATGCCTTTATGTAACCCACGGCCACGATGGTCCATACCTGTTGATTCACATCAGCAACAACGTTGGGCGTACTAGTGTTGTTCTGCCTAACCCCCATACGAACACTGACCCATGCATCAGTTCACCATGATGTTTGCTAGGATGGAGTGGAGCGCCATGACTGGTAGGCGACGCCTGTGCATGGCACTAGTAACAGATAGGACCGCAACGTGGAACTATCCTTATTGATGTATATAGGGTCAATGGGACCCGCAAGAAGGAGAAGAAGGACCCGATGATCCTTAAGGACTTCTCCTCCCTCTCATTCTCCTCTTTCCCTTCGCTGTAACCCATGCTTTCCCTTGGCCTATAAAAAGGAAAGTAGGGCGCCCTATGAAGGGGATCGATTCAGGCTAGACCTAATTGAACCATCACGAACCCATCAAACCTCGAATCGATCAGAACACAACACAAGCATACGGTTGAGCAGCAACCGAGCTCTCTACACCCATTCATTCCTTCCATCAGAAACTTAGGACTTGTCCCTCTCTCACCCATTTGTAACCCCTACTGCAAACTTTCAATGCTAGTAACACGAGCAACAGCGATGAATTGGATGTAGGGACATTTTGCCTAAACCAGTATAAATCTCGTTTCCTCTAAGCACACCATCCGAGCCAAACACGCAATACTAGAAATTTACTCGTCGGTGGTTACTTGAAACACCGATAGTTGGCGCACCAAATAGGGGCCTTTTGCGTGTCTCGACACCCACACCAGGCCTCGGATGGCTAGTCACAACGTCAGCTGGGTCCTGGGCAAGCACGTGCGCTTCGGGGACTTGTACTTCATCGTCACAATGGAGGGAGAGTTGGCGTAGGCTTTTGCCGCCGTCCAACCTCTCCACTCCATCGGCCTCGACACGATCGCCGAGGCACTCGTGGAGCTGCAGCTGCACTCACTAGAGGCCAGCGCCCCCGGGAGTGACTAGCTCATTGGCTTCGACTACAGGAGGTTAGACTGCCAGCTCAGCGCCTTCCGGGGACCCCGACTGTCCTAGGAGGATTTGCGCCACCTCACCTTCTTGTTCGCTAATGTCATGGCGTAGCTTGCCAGGGGAGAGCCGCTCTCTCCAGAATACCTCATCCAGAGTGCTCCGACGGCACCCCCGCTTGGTCTGCGCAATGCCGCAGAGACCATTGGCCACCATGTGGTGCAATGCACTCCTTGGTCCCCTATGAATGATGAGTTCATGGGGATGACTGAGTATGTCCTGGAATCTTTCCATGACCTCCTCGTGGGAGAGTCGGAGTTGCCCTCCGACTCTATCTTTAGTAGGGGGAGCCATCACCCCTCTCATGAATATTTCCTGAGGCCAGGGAAGAGACGGGCATGACTCGATGTAACCCGAGGCCATGATGGGCCATACCTGAGGATTCACATTAAGAATAGTGTCGGGCGTATCAGTGCTGTTCTGCCTAACCCTCGTATGAGCGTTGATAGGTGTGTCAGTTCACCATGATGTCCACCGAGACGGGATGGAACGCCATGACCGACAGATGACGCCTGCGCATGGAGCCAGTGACAGACATGGCCACGATGTGGAGCCATCCCTGTTGACATCTTTAGGATCGATGGGACCCGCATGAAGGAGAAGAAGGACTCGGTGATCCTAAAAGCCTTTCTCTCTCTCGTTCTTCTCCTTTTCCTCTGCTATAACCCGTGCTTTCCCTTGGCCTATAAAAGGGAAAGTAGGGCGCCCCATGAAGGGGATCGATCCAGTTCCGCACAAGACCAACCATGAGATAAAAACACAAGAGGACGAGATGAGCACATGGCTGAGCAGCGATCGAGCTCTTAGCACCCATTCATTCCTTTCATCAGAGACTTAGGATCATTTCCCTCTCTCGCCTGTTTGTAACCCCTACTATAAACCAAGTGCCGGTAACACGAGCAGCATCAAACTAGATGTAGGGACATTTCGCTCGAACTAGTATAAACTCTTGTGTCCTCCGAGCACATCATCCGACTCAGACACATGGCTCCAAGGGAACTAGCAGAAATGAAGAAGCAGCTAGAAGAGTTGATGGACAAAGGTTTCATCCATCCTAGTTCTTCACCATGGGGTTGCCTAGCCATTTTTGTGAAGAAGGATGGTACTCTGTGGATATGTGTGGATTACCACCCCCTTAATGCTATAATAGTTAAGAACAAGTATCCTTTGCCCTACATTGATACTTTGTTCGACCAACTGGCCAGTGCCAAGGTGTTCTCAAAGATTGATCTTCGATCAGGCTATCATCAGATCAAGATCAAGCCACATGATATACCAAAGACAGCTTTCTCTACTAGGTATGGGCTGTATGAGTACCTAGTGACGTCTTTTGGTCTTACCAACGCTCTTGCATTCTTCATGTACCTAATGAATTCAGTTTTCATGCTGGAGCTAGATAAGTTTGTGGTGGCTTTCATTGATGACATCATGATCTATTCCCATAATGATGAAGAGCATGCCCAACACCTTTGGATAGTACTGGCTTGACTAAGGGAGCATAAGTTGTATGCTAAATTCATCAAGTGTGAACTCTAGTTAGATCAAGTGCAGTTTTTGGGGCATGTGTTGACACCTGACAGCGTTTCAGTGGATCCCAGCAAGGCGCAAGATGTATTGGATTGGAAGTCTCCCAAGTCTGTGCACTAGATTCATCAGTTTCTTGGTCTAGCTGGATACTAATGGCGTTTTATTCTTGATTTCTCCAAGATAGCCCAGCCAATGACCGAGCTACTCTAAAAAGAAGCTAAGTTTGATTGGAGCCCAGCTTGTGAAGAAGCCTTCCAAACTCTGAAGACGTTTCTGACCACTACTCCTGTGTTGGCCTAACCAGATATTGATATACCCTTTGATGTATATTGTGATGCCTCAAAGATGGGATTGGGATGTGTGCTTATGCAAGATGGGTGTGAGATAGCCTATGTTTCGCGCCAAATGAAAAAGCATGAGGTGAATTACCCCACTCATGACTTAGAGTTGGCTACTGTTGTCCATGCTCTAAAGATTTGGAGGCACTATCTGTTGGGCAGCAAAGTGCATATCTTTATAGATCACAAGAGCCTCAAGTATATTTTCACTCAGTCTGAACTGAATATGAGGCAAAGAAGATGGTTGGAATTGATAAAGGATTATAACTTAGAAATCCATTATCACCCAAGAAAGGCCAATGTTGTAGCTGATGCTTTGAGCCAAAAGTCACATCAGGATGAGGAAACACCTTTGTCTCTCAACCATACAGAGGTATTGGCTCACATTGCATTGACCTCAGGATTGCTGGAGCAGATTATTCGGGAGCAAAAGGAAGACCTTGAATAGATTCCTCACATCAGGAAGTTGATGGCTGAAGGGCGTGGCCCTCACTTTAGTGTTGATGAACATAGAGTAGTGAGATATAAGGATAGACTGGTGGTTCCATCCAATGAGGAGCTGAAAAGGAAGATTTTGAATGAAACCCATCATTCAAAGTTGTCTATCTATCCTGGCAGCAACAAGATGTATCATGATCTGTGCCACTTGTACTGGTGGTCCAACACGAAGCAGGACATCACCCAGCATGTCGCGGAGTGCAACACTTGTGGTAGAGTTAAGGCAGATCATATGCGTACTCTAGGATATCTGCAGCCCTTGCCCATTCCTGTTTGGAAGTGGGAAAATATTTCCATCGATTTCATTATGGGTTTACCCCATACAACCAAGGGCTATAACTCTATCTGGGTTATTGTGGATCGCCTCACCAAGTCAGCTCATTTCCTCCCTGTGATTGCTAAATATTCTGCCAGACAATATGCCGAGTTGTACTTGGACCAAATTGTGACTCTACATGGAGTTCCCCTCACTATCATCTCTGATAGGGGATCAGTTTTTGTCTCTCGCTTCTAGGAGCAACTCCAGGAGTGTCTTGGGACTAGTCTTCTCCGTAGTTCAGCCTATCACCCCCAGACTGTTGGCCAAACCGAAAGGGTAAATCAAGTGCTCAAAGATATGTTAAGAGCTTGCGTCATTTCTTTCCCTGAGAAGTGGGATGCCTGCTTGAAGCTAGCATAATTCTCATACAATAATAGCTACCAAGAGAGTATCCACATGGCACCATTTGAAGCTCTCTACGGAAAGAAATGCTGGACGCCACTTAGTTGGGTTGAAGTGGGAGACTGTGGATACTTTGGGCTAAAATTCATCAAGGAGGCTTGTGAGCAAGTTGTTCGTATTTAGAGTCATCTAAAGGCAGCTCAGAGCTGACAGAAAGCCTATGCAGACAAGCGAAGAAGGCCTTTGGAGTTTGAAGTTGGAGATTATGTGTACCTCAAGGTGTCTCCTATGAGAGGGGTGCATTGGTTTGGTATCCATGGCAAGCTAGCTCCCCGATATGTGGGTCCCTACAAAATCTTGAAGTAGTGTAGCCTAGTTGCTTACCATCTACAGCTTCCAGATATTCTATCTGCAGTACACAATGTGTTCCATGTATCACAACTAAAGAAATGTTTGCGGGTTCCTTATGAAGCTATGGAAATTGAAGGACTTCCTCTCCAGCGGGATTTGACTTATGTTGAGCACCCTATAAAAATCCTAGATAAGAAAGAAAGAGTAACCAGGAACAGTATGCTAAAGTTTTACAAAGTGTAGTGGCAAAACCATTTTGAAGATGAAGCCACGTGGCAGCAAGAAAGATACCTATTGAATCATTACCCCCACCATCTCTCTGGTTCTGATAGTTAGTTGCTACGTCAAAATGTAATTCCTATCTCCTTCTCACACTAGGCACACGAAATATCGGGTCGAGATTTTGTTTTAGGGGGTAGATTTGTAACACCCTCGGTGTTACATTGTACTGTTTTTGCGAAAACACTGCATGAGCATCCAACTTACGTGCAAATGTGTGTAACATAAAGTATAAATAAATGTATGGTACTAGAAACATTTATCCAAAACAAGAAACAAATGTTATGTTCTATGTCGCTTTACATCGTTTAGTATTCTAAGCGAATTTTTATCGAATAAAAATGCGGTAGAACGTTTATGCAAACTTTAATAAAGTTTATAGTATGTACTTCGTAGGAAACGATGAAGTATGTGTGGTCGAGGACGAGGTTGGCTAGCGAGTATATCAAGTAGGTCAGAATTGGAATTCGACGCGAAACCGTTCGAAGTCTAAGTTATTTCACGTAAGTTGAAAATGGGTCGACGAAGCCACGTTTGACAATTTTTGTAGAGAGATCGGCTTAAGAAGTAGCGTGATGTCGTGGCATAGGTCGATAGCTCTACGTACCCACTGGAGTATAGAAGAAGTGGTTTGGCGTTTGGACCTTTGGGTAGGGTTTTGCGATAGCTTTAAAAAGCATGCATGTCACTTATTTTGAACAAAGCCAGCGCTGGCCGCGGTCACCAACGCTACTTGGCCTGGCACCACTGCTGGCTCGCCCAGCGCGCGCCAAAGCACCGGCCGTGTCCTCACTGCTGCCCTGTGTAAGCACATCACGTGCATGGTCCTTGCGCTGCTGCCTCGGCTGCCTGCTACCATGTGCTGGCGCGCGGTTAACATCACCGCGGCTGACGCGCTGCATCTAGGATGTCGCTCACGCCCTACCCTGCACTGGCTAGACGTGTGCCAAGTCCTGCGCTGCTGCTCGGGTGGACATATCTGCCTGACACTCACCATGCACGCACACAAGTGCACTGCGTCCGGGTCCTGGCAACTCTGGCTCGCCGTCACGTCTCATGGTACCCTGGTTGCGCTGCGCGCCATCCATCGCCACCACGTGGCACTGCTCCCATTGACTAGCCATAGCTACACACGCATGGGATGGCTGCCTAGTCCACCATCACTTCGGCGTCATGTTGTGCTATTGCTTCCCTTGTCCGGCGCCGTCCGCTGTGACGCAGTACCGAGCTTCATCGGCTTGCGGGTTCGACCATGCGGACAGCCACCTAGAGCACGCCTCGCTGTTCCCCATCGTTTGTGTGCACTTGTACTTTGCGTTGACGGCCATGATTGTGCCGAGCCAAGCCATGCCAAAACCCCCTGTCTCCGTTGTCGCCATGGCCGGCGGGACCGTTTCCTTCGATTCGCTGTGGTGACAGTACAGTGATTCAATTAGTCATGTCCTCAGCTCTGCTAGGTAGCCAGCCACCCAACCGACCCCACTGCGCTGCTTGTGCCACCGCACAGTGTCCCAATTTGGGGTTGCCACTCCGTCGGGTCCTTAAGACCGGACGGGTCTACGTCGTCGGCAACCCACAGACCCTAAGCACCTCGTAGCAATTACTTGCACCACCGACCTCGTCTTCCCCTCCTAAGCACCCTACGTACCTCGGCCGTAGCATTACCATAGCCCAGCCTTCCCCGATGCAGACGTGCCATCGTCGTGCGTAGCCGCATCGCTAGTGTGCACGCGGCCAGCTCGGCTCGGGCCGTCTCCAGCCGAACCGATGCCTCGAATGTCTCCGTGGGTAGTCCCTTGAGCTCACTAGCTAACTCATTTGCTCTGTTTTCACTATCGCTCACCGGAACGCCCTGCCGTGGCTGCAGGTTACCCGCCATCGTGGTCCGACCTCGCTGCAGCATCCCGGTTCACATTTTCACCGCTCGACGCTTCGTGTTCGCTCCTAGGTAAGGGTCAGCTCTGTAGTTAGGCTGGGGAAGGGCTGATGCGGCCAGCGCAGCCACCGGTGCCAGCGCCGCCACACCAGTGCGCGCATGGGTGCCGTGGGGGTGTCGAGGATGTAAAGATAGAATATTCCAAGGGCATAACCATAAAATCGTAGACTAGCGGAATAGTGCCTTAGAGCTCACAGGGAATACAGAGTAGTCCGAGGGGGTTTCTGCATTTTGACCGACGCGCGCGGGTCCTTCTTGCCGTGGGCCGTCGTCCGGTTGGGCCATGCCCGTGCGTGGGCTGCACTGCACGCACGCGCGTCGCACCATTGTGGGCCGAGCCGCGCGAGTTGGGCCACGAGTTAGAAATTGGTTTCTTCAATTTCCAGTAAGGTATAAATGCTTATTTAATTTAGTTATGAGCTGAACTTTGATAAATTGTAGTAAATTCTGTAGATGTCCAAAAATAGTGAAACCAAGTTTGTTAGATTCGCAAAATTACCATCTACCTGTTAGTGCAGTTAGATTACAGTTAGCCGTGACAATAGTAGGTTCATAAATTCAAACTAGATGGCTTAGTATTATATAGATTAATAATTGTAGGAATTTTTATGGTAGATTGGGGATGGATATAGCTATAAAAATTTTACAGTAGGCTCGCTAGGTTATTATGTACTTGCTGTAAATTTTGTAGCCTTAGAATGTGTTGTGAAATAGAATAGCTATTACCCTTGTTTTATCGTATATAGCATAGATCAGCGTTAGGAGTAAGAATACATGTAGTTGTTATAATATTGTATGCCATACGTCAAATTGGTTATCGGCAACGACAGATAGCTTAATATTGTGGTCAGTAGCACTATCTTAGTGGTTAAACAGTTGTACCTTTATTTTAAGAGTTGTTGTTACTATATTACTAAACATTGCATCATCATTTCATGCATGTAGATCATGAGCTGGTAGATTTCGTGCCCATCGACGAGTAGGTGTACGACGAGGTGATTGAGGAGTACGAGGAGATCCTCGTGTAGGAGGGAGCCCCAGAGCCTGTTGGTGCTGATCTTACTGACCCGTCGCCTACCCAAGGCAAGCCCCGGTGCATAACCCATATTTTAATGATCTATGAATATATATATATATATATATATATATATATATATATATATATATATATATATATATATATATATATATATATATATATGTGTGTGTGCATTTAAGTTACAGGTATTTTATGGAAACTACATGCATAAATATATCTACCCATAAGTCCTACTAGTATAGGTCGAGTAGTTGCTATGCTCAGGATATCGGTAGCGTGAGTAACCTGCTGTTACTCGCAAATAGGAGATAAAATGGTGGAAAGGAAAATTATGACCGGGCAGGGATATGGTTTGAGTACTGGTGGGTGTAAGGGGTTGTGTCCTACGGTCAACAGGGCATGACTTGGTTACACTTTTTCTCAGTCCGTGTCGATTAAGGACCGATCATTGCAATGGACGCTAGGCAAGTCATAGATCTATTGTCCCGAGCGCATACTTGGGTATGGGTGCAGGGAAGACTTGTTGCTCTCTTGTCGCGGATCCGGCTCTTTCCGAACCGACTGATGGGAGGCGGAGATGGTGGAAGTCTTTGCACCACACTGAGTCCGGAACTCAAGAGTGGGGCTTAGAGTCTAAGTTTGGATGGGGACTAGACATCCAGGACAGCAGAGTGATGGGGTTGGTCCTACTTGTGTCTAGGGTACAAGCGGAGCGTATGTTTTTGGGGCACCCAGCTGGGCACATTGGTTCGCAAATCGCCGTCTAGTCGGTACGACTTGTCTTAACTCTAGCATCGTTGTAAGAACTGAAAGACGGAAGATGATGAAATGGAACTGATTGCTCAACGCTTGCTTAAAAGTAGAACATGTGCTTATAAAGATTGGATAGATAATAACTTAATGCAGCCAATAATAATAACCTAAATAAGGATTCACTATTAGTATTGCTTTCTGCTAAAATAAACCAGCAAACCATAAAGCTTCTCATATTCCTTAGAGTCGGGAAATTATTCCCACTAGTCGGATAAGTCTTACGAGTACATTGTGTACTCAGGGTTTATTTACCCCTGTTGCAGGTGATGCTTGAGAAGTACCTTTGTGTGGAGGATTCTTCTAGTGGGCTCAGACGGATCCTCGTTCTTATCGCTAGATGTTTATCTTAAATTCCGTTGTTTATCATTTTCGCACTCTGACATTTGGTATTGTAATAATGTACTTTTTAAGAAACTCTGATGTATGAAATGGACAAGTATTGTAACTCGTTCTCATTATTGGATCCTTGGCAAAAACGTGGATCTTTTGGGTCCTCTCTTGGGGTGTTCCCGACGGATACCGCTCGCTGTAGCTTGCTTTCGTGGTGTTTAGTGTCTGGTGGAAGACGAGGGCCTCCGTAAACGTGTTATTTCGGGTGGTTCTGCCACAAGTTTATGGGGATGACCGAGTATGTCGCGAAATCTTTCCACGACCTCCTCGCAGGAGAGTCGGAGTTGCCCTCCAGCTCTGTCTCCAGCAGGAGGAGCCATCACCCCTCTCGTGAATGTTTCCTGAGGCCAGGGAAGAGACGGGCACGACTCGATGTAACCCAAGACCATGACAGGCCATACCTGAGGATTCACATCAAGAACAGCGTTCGGTGTACCGGTGTTGTTCTGCCTAACCCTCGTACGAGCGCTGACAGGTGCATCATTTCACCACGACGTCCGCCGGGATGGGATGGAACGCCATGACCGACAGATGACGCTTGTGCATGGAGCCAGTGATGGACATGGCCACGACGTGGAGCCGTCCCTGTTGACATCTACGTGATCGGCGGGACCCGTATGAAGGAGAAGAAGGACCTGGCGATCCTAAAAGCCTTCCTCTCTCTCGTTCTTCTCCTTTTCCTCCGCTGTAACCCGTGCTTTCCCTTGGCCTATAAAAGGAAAAGCGGGACGCCCCATGACGGGGATCGATCCAGATCCGCACAAGACCGAACCACGAGATAAAAACACAAGAGCACGAGACGAGCACATAGCTGAGCAGCGATCGAGCTCTCAGCACCTATTCATTCCTTTCACCAGAGACTTAGGATCATTTCCCTCTCTCGCATGTTTGTAACCCCTACTGTAAACTAAGTGCCGGTAACATGAGTAGCATCAAACTGGATGTAGGGATGTTCCGCCCGAACCAGTATAAACCCTTGTGTCCTCCGAGCACACCATCCGAGTCAGACGCGCAAATACAAATTTACTTGTCGGTGGTCCGAAAACACCGACAACTATTATCGTTTTCGAAATTACCGGAATATCGGTGCCGTATTTGTTTCCGACAATATCATATTGATTTTGTTTTTGAGAAAAAAACTGTGAAAATAAAGATGATTTGGCCTCCTCGGTCGTTTCATCCCTACCAGAGACCGCCTGGATTCACATTCGTCAACTTGTCGATCAGAGTAGAATCTGATCCAAGCTTTTCTGCGTTCAAGATTTGGAATCAGGCTGATGCAGAGGCGGCCACTGAATCCGAGCTACTTGGTGATAGCATCAAGCAGCTGGCAGATACCAACTAATGATGGCTCAGCTCTAAGAGAATATAAGCAGTGAGCGATGGCTCACAGTCACTGCAAAAGCCGTTATTGTTGCAGTGCTTAAACAATTGTTTTAACTTTTAAGTAGGAGACAAGTTGACCGTATAACTCACAGGTGGTGCGTACCCTGAACTTGAACGTCAGTAGAATTGCAAGAACCAATCAAGACATCTCTGTACACAAAAAGCTACAGAATAATATATTCTTCTTTTAAAACCCAACAAGGCAATAATATTACTAATTTCAACATAATATATACTCCCTTTCCAGTTGAAAACAACACAGAATACTCAATCCAGAATCTCCTATTTCACAGGGCAAGAGGCAAACACAAATAAAGATTCAAGAGTTGAAGTATCTCAAGTCACAATCTATCTTTGGTAACAGCCCATACAAAGCTGCAGGCTCAAACACTACCCTAAAATATATTCAGAAACGCTAGCAAAGCGCTTGAAAGAAGTCTCCATTTCACTACCTAGCATCTTCCTGAAGCCTTGCCTGGATGGTTCAAAATATCAGTGGGAATCCTGCATCTTTCCGACGGCTTTGTGCAGATATTACTCCGAGGTAGAGATCTCCTGATGGCTCGATGCACGCTGCACGAATCAAAACTGCAACTTGCTGCTCCAACACATCCGGTGGATGCAAACCTTCCACGCCCATTCATCTGAACGAAGAAATGGTAGGCTTTGGACAGATCAAGTGGCAGTAAATCAAATCTTATTGTGTGGGACAGTGCGAATTCCATGAACAAGCCGGGAACAAGATTGGAATGTAGTCAATTCCCTTTCCAGGATCATTGGAGATGAAAAGTTACATATACCCACATAGATATACTAGCACGATACGCGCACCTGCTATACACGGCCATGGTAATTATGTTGGTTTAATATATCGATTTAGACCATACGTGTTGATATGTGTAGATAGGTGGTGCATTGCTATGGGGCGACGACTACATCACCGGTACATCGTTCTAGGCTTCTCGCTGTAGCAATGTGCGTTTATTGGTTTTAGGATGCTATATATGATTTTTCACATGAATTTTACTCAGAATCTGACGTCATAAGTAGTAAAAATAAAGGCAATAAAACCAGTTACTGATCTGACTCATGCAGTAAACAGAACTCCCACTACAAATTTATATACTATAGATAAATAAATTGAACATGGCGTCTAAATTATTAAGATGAAGAATCGCATAATGACCATGCTGCCCATGCACAGAAGGTCAGGCAACCGATATGGCCAAGGATGACACATTGTTTTTCAATAAAACAAAGATTGATCATCATAAATACTAAATTTTGTAACTTCTCTACCTCCTAGTTGCTAATTCCCATAATATCATGACACCAAACTGAACAGTTCTCTGTACCAAGATGAACCAAACACTTTAGTTGAAGTTGTGAACCTGCACATATCGGGTGTCATCATATCACATTATAGTAAGTAGGAACATAACAATGTAACACCTATCAGAGCAGTATGCATAGATAGATGCCAGAGTAGATGAGACAAATAGGGGAAGCCTCTTTAGGTCTTACGAATTGAAACTCCAACAAAACTTAGTTTGATTTATTACACTTACTGAGTGTTCCAAAAGTAGAAATTGTTCCATAAATGAAAAGGATAAATTAAACAACCCGAACCATGCCAGCAAAATATGGCACTATATACTTTGCTAAGATTGATCTTTTCAAGTAGGACTTGACTACATGAACTTTTTTTGAGCTAGGCATAGAGGCATCTTTTTTAATATGATCCTATTTTGAATAGAAGGGGAAAACAACTAACAATTCAGACTTAGAATTATAAAGGAATCCGCTCAGATAAGTGAACATATAATTTTTAATCAATACAAAAGGCACGCTGCTTGCCTTGACTATTATAATCTCACCTTAAGAGTATATCCTCAACTAACATTAAAAAAGGATACAATTGGAGTAACCTCTCCTTTTCGTCTACTCAAACCATCTGGTCTGTAAAAAAGCAAGTTTCTTTTTTTATAGCTACAAAAAGATGTGCTAGAATAGATGAGATAAGGAGGCGGCAAAGTTCATTCGTACCATTGAGGCGGTAATTGGAGAACAAACAGAATTCACATATCATGTTTATAGGATCCACACACCATGATGAGTTTATCTGCGTAGCACACCACAGAGGGATGAGTTGCAAGTCCAAACATCTGCAAAGTACATATCTAGTCAAATGTATAATCCTGATCCATTAGCACCAGCATGCATACATAATTTTCTGAATGAAACAAATTAAGGGACAACTGAAAAATTCAACATACAAACCAATTGTTCTAAACTGATTTATGGAAAGCTAAGTTTTTTTGAGCTAGAAAAGCAAACTGTAGGGAATGATCAAAATTTCCAAGGTAACTACTTTATTAGGTCATCTAGAAACCACACAACAGGAACCGAGTGCACATGATCACAGGTAGTAACTTACCATGAAAAATAATTCATCTTATATACTTGCTACGTCAGGAAGTTGACAAATTAAGGTCCTCTAGGTCCCATGGTTCTGAAGCAAAGAAAAAAGATATGAGAATAACAGATGCATCAGTGAAGAGATTTACGATCAGCACTGTAATAGAAAAAGAGCCAAGCATATTGGTTCACATATTACTATGCAGTCAGCTCAGCTTATTTGAATCCCTACAAAGTGAAGCATTACCACTTTCACCAAAATGGTATCCTAATTCACTACAAAGCAAACAAAAAACCAAGTACAGACAAATAGACAAAGTGAAGCATCACAACAGAGACATATCATCGAATACGCAGGATGCAAAAAGCAGAGTAACGTATTGAGTCTGGCCGCTTCAAGGTTGCACATGCTGCTGCTCTCCAGGATTGGGAACGCCACGAACCAGCATTGCACAAGATGTTTCTCAACCGGCTTGAACGCCACAAATTCCAGTAGCTGGAGGCCATCACAACGTAGCCGTTGTGCTGAGTGCCGTAATTCATTTGTGCCGCATGGGACTTCCACTGCGGGGACCTGAGAGTAGAAAATAAAGAGAAAGTGGAGATTAAAACAAAACTACAATTGAGAGAGGGGGATGGAGATTAGGGCCATCACATACCTATCACCTTGGCCACCTCGTCGTTCAGTTGGAGAAAGCTTTATCTCGCCATCATCAGTGTTGCTTTGACGAAAAAGCGAGGCAGCATGGACGACACCACATGGCTTAACCTGCCTACTGATGGCACCGCAACGGTGGATCCGGCGTCGGCGGCGGTAGACTCAATGCCGACATTGGTGGACCCGATGTGGATGCGCGCATGGCGAGCACATCCGTCGTTGTCGCCTGAGCATGCACGAGCGATGACGATCTGAGAAAGGGCGGCATGGGATGGGATTGGGGGAAGCGAGGGAGGGGCGACAACAGAAAGGGGAGGAACCGAGGAGGAAGAGGAAGGGGCGATGACGGAGAGCACGAGAAGTTGAGGACAGAGACGGAGAGAACGAAGAATCGAGGATGGAGGGGTGGGGAACAGACAGCGACTGATTTGTGCATCTCTGATTGGAGTACAGTCGCAGAGGCCTCCGCTGGCCTCCAAAGCCAGGCTCAGACACGCACGAGGCACGTGGCGGCGTTCACGAGAAGTTGAGGATGGAGACGGAGAGAACGAAGAGCCGAGGACGGAGGGGTGGGGAACAGACAGCGACTGATTTGTGCAGCTCTGATTGGAGTACAGTCGCAGAGGCCTCCGCTGGCCTCCAAAGCCAGGCTCAGACACGCACGAGGCACGTGGCAGCGTCCAATTAGTGAACAGTAAGCAAACAGTAGGCGAAGCAATCTCCTTGCGCGGATCCTAGGCGCTATACGGAGTTACATATTCCTTTGGTCCCCAAGGGGCATGCACCGGCTGCTTATCTCCTTTGGAATATGTTCTATGGATTGTACATCGGATGGCTGAGATTGCAAAGAGATACACGGTGAAAAGTATGGATGTTCTTAGGCTATCCTCCATTCTCCAGTGAATTATGCATCAAGTAATATATAAATTAAAATTTCAAATTACACGTGAATCTGTGTTTGAACTGACAGCATTTTGATAACTAGTTTTTCAACCATGCATGAAGTTGATATGACAATGGTGTAGAGTGGAGATGGCGGACTAGAGGGGTGAATAGTCCTTTCTAAAAATAATCGCGCCGACTAACCGAGATAAATACGGAATTATAAATATCGGTCTAGCCAAGACTACACCCCTCTATCTAAGTTCTCAAGCATCTTATAAAAATCGTAAATAGGCAACAAAGGTGTCGAGTTAGCTAGTGCTCACCTAACCAATTCTCGCTTACAAGGTCATTCAAACCTATGCAACTAGTATTTCAACCAAACCGGGGAGTACCTACACAATCTAGTGATGCAAAGCGCATAAAACCTAAGCTCACTAGCAATGCTCAATAACAATGCTACATAAGCCAAATTAGAGAGCTCAAATTACTTAGCTACATAAACTAAGCAACGTGACTAATAAGGTTACTCAAACCAAATTAATCACGCAACAGAGCTACTTCTTTGCTACACAAGCAAGAAGGTAATTAGCAAGCTACACAAGCTAACTAATTATAAGAGCAACTACACAAGCACAATAAATGTGAAAGTAATTACAAGCTTGTGTTAGGGAATTGCAAACCAACGGGAAAACAAGGATGATATGGTGATTTTATCACGAGGTTCACATGCTTGTCAACACGCTAGTCCCCGTTGAGACAAGCTCCAAGGTTGCCGCCGGTCCTCTTGCTAGTAGTGACCCGCAGTTACACTCTCTCACGTGAAGTGCTTACCACAAGCTCTAGCACTTGACCTAGTCGAACCACTTGTCGCCCTTCGCGTCTCGCTCTACTAGAGTTGCTCTTCACGGGTCCCGCAGGATGAGCACAATCCCCCTCACAATCACTTCTCCGGAGCACCGCACAATCTTCTTTGCGTGCTTCGACGGAGACCACCACCAAGCCATCTAGAGGTGGCAACCTCCAAGAGTAACAAGCACCACCGGCTTGTAACTCGATCACCTAGTGCCACCCGATGCAATCTCACAATGCAACGCACTAGAATCACTCACTCGCAATGGATTCACACTTCTTGCAAACACAAGTGAGTTAGAGGCTTCTCAAACCAAGCACACACAAGGGCAACACATCCCCAAGGTGCTCAACTAGCCAAATGCCCGAGCTCCACCTCTATTTATAGCCCCAAGCCAAATAGAGCCGTTGGAGCAAAACTGTACTTTCTGTGAGGGCACCGGACACGACGGTGCGGTCACCAGACATGGGGTGGTGGTGCCCACCAACGGTCAAATCCAACAGCTAGTTTGACTAGTCGTGGTCACCGAACAGGCGGCGGTGGCACCAGACAAGGGATGGCAGTGCCACCCCGGCCAACACCCCCAAAACCCTTCTTTCTAGAAAAATAGGGCGGTGCACCACCGTCACCATGGCGGTGACCGTGGTTGTGACCCCCTCGCCTCAACACCGAACTCACGACCCTCAGGAAAAAGTGGCGGTGCCACCGGACAACACCTGGCGGTGCACCGCCCTGCACATGGCGGTGTACACCATCACGTCCAGTGACAGCCCTTCTGCTGCTCGAAACCAAGTTCAGGTGGGCACCGCCATAGGGGTGGCGTGCCACCGAACAAGGTACGGCGGTGCCAGCTCCAACCCCTGCTCTTGGCCTCGACCAGCCGGTCACCGCCACTAGGGTGGAGGTGCACCGAACAGGGGGTGGCGGTGCTCCTAGGACAGCACCCCAAGCCCGGTTTTGCCTCCTTTCTTCACCTTTCGACTTCTCCTTTGTAAATGTGCTAACACCACTAAGTGACCACTACCTTTGTGCTCGTGTGTTAGCTTTTCACAATAATTTTTTCTAAAGGATTAGCATTCTTTTCTCAATGCCACTCGATCCTAACACGTATGCAAAGTTAGATCGCTCAAGTGGCACTATATGACCGATATGCAAACAAGTTTGCTCCTCTTAATAGTACGACCATCTATCTAAAACCCGGTCATACACTTCTCTATACAACCTTTGATCGGTGAAATAAAATGCCCTACAAATATACCTTTGCCTTGCGCATTCCATTCTATCTCCTCCATCATTGATGCAACACATGCACCAACCAATAACCAAATGAAATAATCCACTTTATATCATCATGTGACCATATTGGTTCATCGATCTTGACCTCACTTACTTTTCACCGTTGCCTTGGTCCATCGGCGAAGTCTTGCTCAAGCTTCACCGCCACGCGGTCCATCGCTCCAAAGCCTTCAACTTGCCCTTCATGCTTGCAACCGGTCCATCAAGCCATGTCTTATCTTGATCTTCTCCACCTTAGTCATATGACTCAATGTCATGTCTCATATGCAATAAGCTCATTCATCACATGTGTGAGCCTTGCAACAAATCTAAGTCATCTTCACCGTCATGGCATGAGTTGCTCACACACATGTATCTATAGACTAATTCACCTGTGTATTACACTTAAACACATATTAGTTTATCTAGGTTGTCACTCAATTACCAAAACCAAACAAGGACCTTTCAAATGGACAATGGTCAAGATGATGCTACAACAAGCTGAGATCATTGTGATCAGATGCATCAAAGCTGATACATCAATGGACAATGGTAAACAATGGCTATCAGATAGAGACAAGAATCTAGGAACTATGAGCCATGGAAGCATTCAATCAGAGGTTTGGTTTGTGCACCTTTGCAGTTCTGACTTTTCAGGAAGCACGTCCTTCAGGGCATCATGCAGGCACAGTCACAAAGCCTATTGGCTGATACGCACATCTTCCGAGCTATGTGCTCAGACATCGACCTCCATGCCAGTCTCATATTTCAGACACTAAAGACAATGGTCCTCCATGCTACAACACTAGCATCTTGCAAGCATCTGCAAGGACCTAACAAATATTTACTGACCTGAGTTTTATCATGCAACAAGTACCTTGCTGTACAAGTGCAGTCTCAGAATCATAAGGGTAGCTTTGGCATGGACCATACAGAACATATGCAATTCCCTCTTCCAAGGCCCTGGCAACAGGTGAAATGTATTCTTCAGTCCAAAAGGGACTTAACAAGCCTTGCTTGGCATATATTCTTCCAATCTCTCATCATGCATGGGGCAAGGATACAGCCCGGATAAGATCATTTCGGCCATGTTCGCTTCTTTTATAATCTGTACTTTTCAGCTTGTTTTTTTCAGCCGGAACAGTGTTTTCTCTCACAACAAATCAGCCGGAACAGTATTTCGACTGATTTTTTCAGTGAAGCGAATGGGGCCTTCATGTGTACAAAAGGGTAGGCTTTGGATTTCCTTTAATTCACCACTCAAAAGTTAAACCCCTTTACAGACGATCTACCTTGACGAAGAAGACAAAAGGCAACACTGCAATCTTGTTCAGCCTTTGGATATGTGATGGATCGACCTGTCACTTAAGGAGAGGCAAACAAATACGTCTAGTCTAGTCACTAAGGGATTCAGCAGTCACTACTTACAGAGCAAGGCAACCTTGTAACTTTGTTCCATTATAAGGCCCTGTTTGGTTACCACAGTTCCCTCTAAAATTTCTGTCACATCGAATGTTTGATATATGTATGGAATATTAAATATAGACTAATTATGAAACTAATTGCACAACTTGTGACTAATTTGCGAGATGAATCTTTTAAGCCTAATTAGTCCATGATTTGACAATGTGGTGCTACAGTAAATCTGTGCTAATGATAGATTAATTAGGCTTAAAAAACGTCTCGTAAATTAGCCTCCATCTATGTAATTGATTTTGTAATTAATTTATATTTAATGCTCCTTATTAGTATCTAAATATTTGACGTGACATAAATTTTAGAAGCGACTACAGAACCAAACACCCCTAAGTGCATTCATCCACAGCAGACAACACCATGCCTTTATAGGTCTCTCCAAGTACAAAACAGCTGCTGGATACAATGGCATTACATTTAATTTGATTACTTGCACTGATCTTACCCTCACTCCTGTCTGCCTATTCATAATGCCCAGTGTTCTTGCCGATGGAAAGTATATGTTTGATCAGAACTTGAGCCATATATAGGAGTTATTACTATATCACTGATGCAGAGAATGTTTCATCACCCCTATTGTCTTTCGTGCATGAATGCAAGCTTGTGTGCATGCTCGAACACAGGATATTGCATTGCCATCTCAAAAGGACTAATGTTACCATGCTAATATGCCAGAGATGAGGTGAAATGTTGGCATGCAAAGTCCTTTTTTTTTGGGTGTGTCTAGCCAACAATAGGTTGATTTAGCCCATTCCATCAACCGAATTTTTTTATGCACTTACACTATCTTATAGTTATATTTACACCGATTTATTACTATATTTACAATGATTTTTTCAGTGTAATTTATTGGACAGAGTGATGTAATTTGGAAATAGCATAAATATATGCCAAAAATTTTCAAAAAAAATACAAATTATTTTTTATGGATTCCAGACACAAAAGAAATATATGTCAAATTGTTCACAAATTCTTCACAAAATTTAAAAAATATACAAAATCCACACAAAACTGCTGCAACCGGAAGGGGCGGCGCCGGGGACGCCCGTGCACACGCGTCCCCAGGCAAAACGAAACGGCGCCGGCCTCTCACTCAGAAAGAAACGGAGGGAGCAGCGCCTCTGCTCCACTCTTGGTCAACCAACGCGGACCCCCACGAGCAGTCCCTCTCTCCTTTGCTCACGTACACGCTACACTACTCGGCCATGGACACAGAGCCTAGGCGAGCAGGCTGCCTACGCGGCTCCCTCGAGAGAAGCTGTGGGGAACGGCGGGGGTAACCACGAGGCCGAAGTTATCCGATTGGTTCTCTATCGACGGCTGAGGGAGGACGGGCGAGGAGGATCGAACGCCATCCGATGGCAAAAAAACGGTTGAAAGATGTCCCTAAATCAACCGGTTGACCATTAGCATTTCTTTTCTTTTCTTTTTTTTCTTTTTTTTTTTTTGCAGTAAAAAGGAGGCACTCCATGTATGCAGAGTCATAAAGTGGGTTTGGACGGCGGCCGTTGTATTTCCTCAGGGGGCTGAAATGATCAGTGCTTGTGCATTAGAGAGCAGCAACATGCACGCAAAATAAACCATTGGCATTGTTAGATTCAGTGTGCTGCTGAAATGGGGTGTACAGAACTCCAGCTCAGCTCAGCTCCATCTCGGTTGTGTGAAAAAACACAGGCGGACCAGAATCTAAAGCTATTCCTTTTTTTGAAGTAGAATGCCCCCTACTTGTGACTTGTGAGATCTAAGCACCTGCAAGTTCAGCCACAAGCTTGATGTGTTAGAAAGGGTGACGAAGTGTGTGTACAAAGTCATCCAAACATCAGGAAATTAACTTTAACAACAGATGAAACGCACAGGTGCTATGGCCCTAAGCTTGGGACACGAAGAGCTCTTTCTCTGATACCATATCCAGCATCATGCACCACCAGTCATCTCAACACAAAAATCTTAAGAGGTTTTAAAACATAGAGATTCTACTCTTTGAATTTAGATCACATAGTCTCCATGTCCCTTGGCCCTGAAACCAGCCAGCCTTATTCTCCTCAGCCACCTTTAACCCACAATTGGGATCCCATGCAACTTACAGCTCACACACGCGCACACAGCAGGCAACCTCAGGGCCTATAAATAGCAGACCTTGTGACAAGAGATACTACACCATAAGAGCTTCTGAAGAGCAAAATACTTTAGTCTAGACACTAGATACAGTAAGCCTTAGCACCAACAGAGGTTAGTATCTCAACAAGGATACTTCAAATATGTCTGCCTCGCGGAGCTCCTCTCCCAACTCCATGTCAAAGTGGAGCCCGAAAGAGAACAAGATGTTTGAACAGGCACTCGCCTACTATGGCGAGGGCACACCCAACCGGTGGGACAAGGTGTCCAGCGCCATGGGAGGCATCAAGTCTGCTGAGGAGGTGCGCTGCCACTATGAAGATCTTGACTATGACGTCAAGATGATTGAATCAGGCCACGTACCGTCCCCCCAGTACAAGACACAGGGATTCTGGACCCGAGGTAAAGTCCATGACACTTCGAAAGCAAACTGGAAACAAATAACATAAGAGCTTCGTTCTGTATTCATAAGCTTTTGGTTAACTATATGCATGCTAGTTGGTGATAGTCACAAGAAGCAGGCCTCGAGCTAAGCATAATTCAGTCACCATACCATATTTTTTTAGGAATAACTCAACATGCATCGCTATGTCATCGATGTCTCAAGAATTCACACACTCGAGCATCTGAGTATTTTATGTTCTTTAGCTGTTCCATGCATGGGTGATCGCATCAACATTGTATAGGCCAAACTGCAGACATCCTTTCCTTTCGTACTCAGAAAGAGAATCTGGGTCTAATTACTCGGTGTTTGTCCACTAATGGCCACTAATTATGTGGGCTCCAATCCTAGTACTATGACAAAAATCTCCTACTTCCAATAGAAAAGTTTGGACCTTAGTACCTTACACTCTATTCCCTCGTGCATCCAGCTTGCACCCGACATGCAGTTCTCATATTACTCTGAAAGTCACAGCTTATGCCAAAAGGGCATCTCCATGGCGCCTTTTAGCAGTGTGAGTAGGCAAGCTTTGGGTAGTTCTTTGCTTCCTTTATTGTCCTTTTCTTTTGTTTTATTTTCAAGTGGGTGATTTCTGGTAGGCAGGCCTTTACAACAGCTGTAGAAGCAGCTGCAAACGAAATCAGTACAAGCAGATATCACATGTACAAAGCAGAATTAATGTTTACAATTCATAGAAACTTACGGTGTGCATATTGACTTTTGCTTTCAGGTTAAAACGTTGGAGGCTCAAGGAGGCAGAAAACAAAGCTCTACAAATCTAAGATGGACCTAGGTTCTAGAAGGAAGCAAAGGAATCTAGCTCTGGTTGGAGAATAAAATGATGAAACAGTGTGTACATGTATATAGTATAGGTTATGAGCAAGTTTATGTCTACCTGTGGTTGTAGGTGATAGGCTTTGTAGGATCATCTAGGCGTAGATCAGTGGGCAAAACTCAACTTAGACAAAAGAACTTGCTGATGTACCTCACCAAGCAGCGTCGCGGCGGCCATGGCGCCGCAACGACGTGGCCTCGAGTGTCGGAGTAGAGGTAGCTTAACGCGCCCGCTAGGGTGTCGAAAGTGGTAGCAGTGCAGGCGCGGTCTAGTGGCGACGGTGAAGGCGGTGGAGCTTTCCGTTGCTCACAGCGCGCCCTCTAGATCGGACTAGGGTTAGGAACCTCGGTGGGGCGCTGACGGCTGCAGTGAACCTCGTACCTTGCGCCCCGGCCCCCACCTTCCTCTTTATAGCGCTGCGTGACGGGGGGCCATCAGCCAGGAGAACGGCTGGGCGCCCCTAATTAGGGTGCGGATTAAGGACCCAATTGGTCGTTGGGCCAACTGGTGGAGATCAATCTAACAGTAGGATCTAGTGTACATTCATAAACCGCATGTATTCGTTGTCCCCTTGAACTAAGCTATGGAGGATGTAAACTCATGTATTTATGGAAACTAAAAAAATATTGCCTTGTAGCATTTTGTTGCCACCAAATTTTGCTTTAGCTGGCCACTGTTTTTTAGCATCGGGCTCAAAAAGAGAGGTCATTAGATTGTGCTCACGAACAACGCAAAGAACCAAATGCTAGAATCACGTATGTTTGAGCCACCATAAGTCACTGTTAAAGAATCCTCTATGCATAAAGTAGAATCGAGATTGTGTAACAGTAGAATCAAAAGCAGCAACAAAGATTGGTCCGGACAAAAACTTTATTCCAACTATTTCACATCTATGCTCTAAGATGTACAATCCAGTGTCATGACTGAATAATGATATGGAACGACATACTTGAAAGGAAGAAACTATCATTTCCAACCACAAAATCATCCTTCTTCTAATAATCAGGATAGGAAACGATTAACTTATGCTCCACATATAGTTGCATCAATTATGAATATCTAATAAAATCACAAGCTTACAACATAATAGCATTTGACACTGGAACTAATCAACTTCAGTTGTAGCTCTGCAAGGACCCTGATGTGAACATAGACAGTGTCATAAATCTGGCACACCATCACCTACCCCAGAATCATCTAAATTTAACAGTTTTGGGAGAACTAATACATAAGACCATCACATACATGTACATACCTAGCTAAGAGCTCGCATTACCCTTATTCTTCTTCTTGGCTGCAGCGCCCTTGCTCTCCATGAGGCGCCACATGTACCACGCGCCGACTGACCGGTACGGCCTCCACCGGTCGCACAATGCTGCCATCTCCTCCGGATTGGGGAGTGCCTTGAGCTTGTACAGCTCCTGCACGCCCTTGCGCACGCCGAGGTCGCCGCACGGCAGCACGTCGGGGCGGTGCAGCGAGAAGATCATGAACATGTGGACAGTCCACTCGCCGACGCCTCTGACCTTGGTGAGCTCCGCGAGGAGCGCAGCCTCATCCATCGCGGCGACGGCGGAGTCGGACAGCTCCCCGGCCGCGAATCTGGCCGCGAGGTCGTGGAGGTAGGATGCCTTGCGGCCGGAGACGTGGATGGTACGCAGGTCGGCGGCGGCGAGGGCGAGGACGGCGGCAGGTGTGACCGCGTCAGCGGCTACGGGTGTGACCGCCGCCGAAGCAGAGGGGAGGAGCGCGATGAAGCGAGCGTAGATGGCGTCTGCAGCGGAGGTCGCGAGCTGCTGGTAGAGGATGGAGCGCGCGAGGGAGTGGAACGCGGGGAGGGAGGGGGTGGCGGCAAAGGTGGGGGCCTCAGTGGAGGCAATGACCGCGGCGAGGAGGGGGTCCGCAGTTTGGAGGTGGCGCAGAGCCGCCGCGAGCACTCCCGGGGTGGACAGCGCGGGCAGCACTGGAGGCGCCGGAGCCGGTGGTGCCAGGGCGGTCGTGGCCCAAGGTTTCGTTTTCGCGGATGACGATCTTACGGGAGCGGAAGGAGATTTTGGTGGAGCGAAGGCCGGTGACCGCCAGAGGCGGCTCGGTGGCCGGAGGCCGGGAGCGCGCCGTCCGCCCCATGTAGGTATTTCTGGGTGGCGTGCGGCTGCGACATACGGCGCCGCCGGAGTTGGTGGTCAAAGGAGTGAAGGTGGGACACTGTACCGACAGATGAACAGCAGCCCGCTACGGGCTGGCCCATCTCACTCAAGTTTGGTTGAGGACGACGCGTTTCGGCCCAGCTAAATTTGTTGGGTCGTGGAGACATGATAATCGCGACACAATCTGGGCCGTGGAAACTCAATCACTTGAGAGTAGGAAAATGTTCTTCAACTCCATTAATTTTGGCAATAATCCGATTTTCCTCACATTTACAAAACCGGCTTTTAATACAGTTTGATTTTGCATTCTAAACGATTTTGGATAGTGGTTTTACCATGTTATTAGGGGTAGATCGAACTTTGTTGATACTTTAAGGGATAAATATGACTATAAATATTTTCTTTGGAAAATTATCTAAGATTTTTTTCTAGAAACTTTATATGCAATAAGAATCCTAAAATATATTCTAATCTTAAATAACTCATAGAAGATCCATTTGAGCTTAGAAAATTACCAAATAATTTTTGTATTTTTTTAAAAACCATGTTCTATCTTCTAGTGCCTATATTGAAATTGTTTAAATGTTCTATAGACTCCTTTTGTGTTTATTTGCTAGCAGATGATCTCGTTATCTATTATATTAGCTATTGTTGACTAACCAAACTAAGTTGAAGGCTAAGTGACATGGACTACTTTCGCTAGCAAATGCTCTTGGTTAGACTAGCTCATTTTGATGCACTTGTCCTCCATTTGTGCATCTTCCTAGGGACGTGTTTCTACCTATACTTGTGCTAATCCGGGCCTAAGCAGGAACAAATATGATGTTGTTACATCATTATATGATACTTGTGTCGTCATCAAAGTCATCCGAAGTTCTGAACTTTTTCACAATCACGGTCATCGACGTAGACTAACTATAACATATACGAGATCTCTTCTAGCAAAAAAAAAAAAACAAACCTAAGTCCATAGAATGGTAGAATAGTTTTTAATTTTGGCACTATTAGATAGAGCATGATTTTAGAAAAAAGTATAAAACTAGTTTCATAATTTTTTTAGGTAAAATAATATTTCTATGAATTATCTAAGATTAAACCAAACATTATGATTTTTAGTTGCATAATTTTTTCAAGAAAAAATATTAAAAGTATTTTGGTCCAATTTACCTCCCTAAACTATCAAAGAGGTCTAATTTAGCCCTTTCGTGGCTGACGTGATGCCATTAGATTGCCACCCCAGATCGCTTAGGGTGCAAAAACAAAACAAAAAAAAAAACAGCGCTGCAGGCTGCAGTAGTGAAGTTGCCACAAAACGCAGATATACAATACCTAAAGGAAAACAGCAACAGCCGGCAGCGGCAACCAGCTAAAGGTAGTTATACCGATCAGGTAAAAAAGTTAAATGGGTAAAAAAAAAAGGCTTTTTCCATGGGAATAATCGGGGGATGCTCTATCTAGGACGTTCCGGATGGCTCCATTGGTGGGCTGTCCACGAGGCTTTTTTATCCGCTCCTATATTTACTCTCTTTGAGGCACCATAATTTCTTAAAAAAGATATCGCCGCAACGACACGAGTCTGGGACTACGCTCTGCAACCACACTCCGCCGCGCTCCTGCCCGCCTTCCTCTATGCCGCCGCGCCGGGCACATCTGGTGCTCTGCGCCCGCACCATGCCCCCATCCACCTCGCTCGTCACAGAAGGAGAGGCAGAGGTTTAGGCCTGCGCGCTACGTCTGGGATGTACGCTGGACCGTTGCTCTCGACGTCCCCCCTGCCCCAAGCTTGCTGGCTACCGGAGTTGCCTACCAATTAGGTTATGACTGTCGCACTTATGTATAAGTGTTTCATCTGGATATTGCAAAAGTATATCTAGGATGTTTCATATGTTGCAATGACAATGTACGCATGTTTCAAGCCTACGTTCAAAGTGTTTCAGACGCATGTTTAGGTGTTTTCATCTGAATGTTGCATATGTTTGCTATGGCTACACACGTATGTTTCAAGTGTTTATTTTCATGTGTTTTAAAGGTTTCAGTCTTTATGTTGTAAAAGTGGATCTGGATGTTCCATATGTTACTATGGCTATACACGCATGTTTCAAGAATATATTTCAAATGTTTCATCCGTTTCAATTGTATGTTGCAAATATTTTATGTTTATGTTTCAAAAGTAGATTGGGTGTTGCACATGTTGCGATGTGCGTTGGAGGCTGGTGGATAGTTGCCTGCCGCAACCGCCTGGTGCTGCCGCCGTGGTTCACGTGCGGGCGCGGATGGGCGCGGCAGGCCCGGTATTGCTGCAGGGGCGCCGCCATGTTTCACATGCGGGCACATGGGTGCGGTTCCAAACGCTGGCACGCGATGCGGGCAGGCGTAGGTGCGATGCGGGCGGGCGGCGGGTGCAGTCGCAGAGCACCGTTCTGACGGACACTGCCTCCGGAGGAGGATTTGGCGCGGGGCATAGGGAGTTGCGTGCGTCGGGCGCGGGTGCGAGAGCTGCGTCAGACAGACAATACGTTCTGTACGTTCGGCGCTAGTCGTGGCACCTGACGTCAGAGGGAGTTATATTTTTTTCTGGATTTATTTAACATAAATTAATAATCCATGCTAATGTCGTGATCACGGCGTCTCGAATTATTTTCCCAGACGTTGGTACTAGAGGCGATTGAAGCTAGTGGAAGTGGAAGATGATGGAAACAAAACACCATCCGATTAATTAAATAGCCCACCAATCTCGCGATCACGTGCGCGATCGCAGAGCACCAATGAACGCCCAGCGTGCACCAGGGTTAATTACCAAACACGGAGACGAGAGATGACGACGACGAGCGGCGGAGCGCATCTCCATCAACCATATGAGCTCTTGCCTCTTGGAGCGGGAGATCTGCCATGCCACGCCACGCCCAAAGAGGCACGAATAGTCTCGCCTCGCGCCGTCCTCGCTCACATGCCCCTTGGCGCTTTCATCAAGTAGTAGCCATGGCATCGACGACAGGTTCCTTTACTCTATGCTGCACGGCGACCATAGCCAGATCGATCGAAGCAGGGAGAGATGCTTTTGCTCCCATGTCCCATGTGTCAGAGCATGAGCATGACTTGGCGCCGTGGCGGAGGGCACGCCGCACGCATGCAGCTCCGGCCGATCCGGCGCTCGGCGACAGCTCCCATGGGCTGGCACCAACGTGCCTGCATGCATATGGACATATGGTATAGTAAGAAATGTACTTGCCTGCCTATATTCTAACAGGATCTGGGCGAGCGGTTCTGTAATCTAGTGCATGCAATTGCAATGCAGCACCTGCCCATCGCCCGTATCTGTCGGTCAATGCCTCCCGGCACCGGCGGGCTTTTGTTCTGCAAGCAAGACCTTCATTCGTAGTACTACCACTTGTTGCAGGGGAAAGAATTTATGCTCTTCGAGCTCAGCGTGGCATGATCACCAATCTTTCTGCCTTCTTATCCGTTCAACAACTGCATTTTATTTCATTCATTTATTAGGATATGATCTGCAGAAATGTTATATGACGACCTCGCCGCTTGGATACAAATAAATGTAAGCTTAGTGATATGGATCACCATAGAAAAAATGGCTACAAAAGATAGTATAGCAGAAATATGTTGTCGCCATTTTTTTCCTGTACCTAAGTACATTCGTACTCCTAGTCTCCTATAGATGACGAGAAATAGGACAACGAAAAAGGGGCTAGTCGGCGAGCTCATCTGACTAGGTGCCTGACCGGTGGGTCCCTCACAATTCGGACAAGACAACCCCACTCCCTCGGTTCGGTCACTCCTCTGTCCTACCTTGCCCATTTCAACGGGGCGACGGTTCGACTTCGCATCGATCGTTGTCCGCTGCTCTTCTTCCTCCTCGTCCTCCTTCAGGCCAGCGGGCAAGAAGAAGAAGAAGAAAAATCAAAGCTTGCGGCGAGAGGCGGTGCCCGGCCGGCGAGCGAGCGAAGCGACACCATGGGTGGCGGCAGCAACAGAGGCGGCGCCGGCGAGGAGAGCGGCAGCGACCACGACGGCGGGCTGCGGAAGCCGCTGCTCCACACGGGCAGCTGGTACCGGATGAGCTCGCGGCAGTCCAGCGTCGCCCCCGGGGCCTCCTCCATGGCCGTCCTGCGCGAGTCCCACGTCTCCGCCTTCCTCTGCACGCTCATCGTCGCGCTCGGGCCCATCCAGTTCGGCTTCACCAGCGGCTTCTCCTCCCCGACTCAGGACGCCATGGTTCGGGACCTCAACCTCTCCATCTCCGAGGTAACAAACTAACCCACGTCTCTGAGATTTGTTTCTTTTTTCTTTTGAAGAATCGTGCCTGAGAATAATACGTACTGACCGCGCCCGCGCGTGCTGCAGTTCTCGGCGTTCGGCTCGCTGTCCAACGTCGGCGCCATGGTCGGGGCGATCGCCAGCGGGCAGATGGCCGAGCACATTGGCCGTAAAGGGGTGAGAAATTCGACCCCCCTTTCTTTCTTGGTAGTTATTAGCTGTCCTTCCATTTTAAGATCAGTTTGTTACTTGTAAGCTGACGACGAAGGAGGGTCAACATCACTTCTTTATCGACAGAGAGGAGGCTGCGTTTAGACTTTAGACTAACCAACAAGAAAAGATATCCTTTTTCTGTGATAAAGAACCCAAATATAAATAGGATACGGTATTTTCAAAAAAAATAGGTGGGAGGACTTTTTCTTCAGAAAATAAAAGCAGGTGGAATTTTGAAAATAGTCAATAATTTTGTAAGGATTAATGCCTGTGGACTCTGTTCTTTTTGTGCAGTTAACCAAATTGGGATTTGGCACGGTTTCTTCATGTTCGTCTGTTTCCTACTTTCCTTTGTTGTTGATATTCTGTATTAATCATGCAGTTTTAGTGTGTCCAAGAAATGGTGTGGATATTTTGTACATAGAAGTTCAGTCTGGTGTTCAACATATCACGGCATTTCAGTCGTAGTTAATTGCACTAGAGCTGTACTATTTTAGTCTGACGGTTTTGCTAAATGGTTGCAGTCGTTGATGATTGCTGCAATCCCAAATATCATCGGTTGGCTTGCGATCTCCTTTGCAAAAGTACTCAACAAGTACATGTTCCCTGAGTTTATTTTCACCCATTGCTGCTTCTGAAAACATAAGATTGATGCCTGCCATCTGTCGATTTCTGTTTTACAGGATGCCTCATTTCTGTATATGGGACGATTGCTCGAAGGGTTTGGTGTCGGCATCATATCCTATACGGTTCGTAAAACAAGATTTGTTGCCTGCTTATTTCTTGTACAGAAGATATTTGTACTTTCAAAACTTAAGAAACTGGTGCAGTTGCTGCTTGGAAAAGTGAGAGATCAAAATATCGAGTGAGATTCCAATATTTTGGGGACATTTAGGGGTAAAAAATGGAGACAGAGTGAACCATGACCAATGTATAATTTGTTTGTTGCCAAAAGAACCTTGGAGGTTTGGACTAATTACAATACTATTTCTTGATAATTTGTTACCAGGTACCTGTATACATAGCAGAGATATCTCCTCAGAACATGAGAGGAGCTCTTGGTTCTGTGAACCAGGTGTGCTTCCTCATAACTATCTTATCTTTTTGTTAAAAAATAGTACTTGGTTTATTTATATTTGATTCATTGTGCAATTGTTCATCCTACAGTTGTCCGTGACCTTTGGCATATTCTTGGCCTATTTGCTCGGCATGTTTGTTCCTTGGAGACTTCTAGCAGTGATCGGTAATTTTGCTTACTACTTATGTATTACTGAATTTTCTTTTCTTCTTGTTGCTTACAGTTTATACTTAACCACTGATGTTTCAGCTCACAAGATCACTAACTGCAAATGGCTTTCCCCAATATGACTAAACTTAGAAATATACTATCTAGGAAGATATTAAATGCGGACTAGTAAGTGTGTCATTATTTCTTATCTAAATGTCTGGGTTGCCAATTACAGGAGCCTTGCCCTGCACAGTGTTGATTCCTGGACTATTCTTCATTCCAGAATCTCCCAGATGGCTGGTATATATATGCATAAACTGGATCTGAATTATGATCTGTTGCATCAAACTGAAATCTTAGCGACCATTTATCTTGCTCTTATCTCTAGGCAAAGATGAATTTGATGGAAGATTGCGAGACGTCCCTACAAGTACTGAGGGGGTTTGAGACTGACATCACGACAGAAGTGAATGATATAAAGGCAAAGCACCTCTATTATTCTCTGGAGTGACTAAATGCAGTATATATGATCTATTTCCAGTTTATCTGTGAAGATTTTATTTAAATTAGACACATGGATCTATGTACCACGTTCTTATGGAATCAACAGAATCATCTTTAGATTTGATCCTTTTGCAGAGGGCTGTGACATCATCAAGTAAGAGGACTACAATCAGTTTTCAAGAATTAAACCAAAAGAAATACCGCATGCCACTACTTGTAACTTCCTTAACTTCGTCAGCTTAATCCATACCAAATCAACAGCTATAGTTTCTAATTGTGATTATTTATTAACTTGGCAGCTAGGAATTGGCCTACTTGTACTGCAAAATCTAAGTGGAATCAACGGTGTACTGTTTTATGCAAGTAGCATCTTCAAAGCTGCAGGTAAGCTGCAGTCTTTATCTTTTCTGTACTTTTTTAGGTCATAGTAGTTGGTTTAATAAGTTTTAGGCATGATAGTTTGGATACCTTGCAAATTTAATTGAAATGATAATGACTACTGATAACCAA
This sequence comes from Miscanthus floridulus, assembly GCF_019320115.1. Taxonomy (NCBI): domain Eukaryota; kingdom Viridiplantae; phylum Streptophyta; class Magnoliopsida; order Poales; family Poaceae; genus Miscanthus; species Miscanthus floridulus. The sequence continues at coordinate 114,726,348 of NC_089595.1, forward strand.
TAATGAAGCAACCTCTAATACCATTGTTTGTTTGGCAGTATGCTTTCCAGATGAAGGAATAGAATAATAGACTACTGATTTTCAAACCGCTAGAATGCACAAACTGAATATCTTCCTAGATCATAGTAGGATCAAGAAAGATTATAAAATGGGCTACCTTGTAATATAGTTTATCATTCCCTTTCATCACTAAAATATGGCATTTGTAAATTTAGATCATTTCCACGTCTGATAGACCCTATGTATTATTTGAATACATAGGCACTATGTATTAGTTTGAGCTCCTTTACCATGCTTTACAACAACGATAATATAGTATACTTTTGTTCCAAATTAACATCCAAAATCTTCAGGTGTTACAAACAGCGACTTGGCCACCTGTTCACTTGGAGCTATCCAGGTGCGCGTAGCTAGGATGAGTTTATAACCTGATACAATTTATCTGTAATTTATATTAAGCTGGTCACTGCATTTTTGTCAGGTCCTTGCTACTGGAGTTACGACATGGTTGTTAGATAGAGCTGGACGACGCATGCTTCTCATTGTAACTTTCTCTTCCCTGTGAAATAACTAGCCTGCATGCTTCCTGTAATTCTGAATTAACACTGACTTCAAATGACAGATTTCTACCTCTGGCATGACTCTATGCCTTCTTGCCGTTTCTGTTGTATTTTTTCTCAAGGTATGTTCATGTTTCTTTAGCTAGGATTCCAGTGAGAAGATAATAATTATTTTACTGACACTAACTGTCCTTGCAATAGTAAACTATATTGGTAACGCATGACTATGCAGATTTTGTACAATATCTACTGAATTTTCCTCTAATCCTTTTTAAGCTTCGTTTTTTCTAGGATAGCATTTCACAGGATTCTAACTCGTACTACATCTTAACTATGATCTCCTTGGTTGCTATCGTGGTATGTCTCAGTTATGTTTCTTCTGAAAAAATTGGATACCACTGCAGAATCTGTGCCAAAATAATGAGTCGTGCAACTATGTTCAGGCTTTTGTCATTACCTTCTCGTTTGGTATGGGTGCCATTCCGTGGCTCATGATGTCTGAGGTACACTACTTGGTTGCATCTTACCGAAGAGAACTATTTGCATAAGCAAGAAGCAAGAGTCTGAAGCTACAGCTTAGGCACGTACTGTAAGAGATATCTGAATGTATAATTCAAACTTTGTGTTTTTCAGATCCTCCCAGTTAGCATCAAGAGTTTCGGCGGAAGCATCGCGACACTGGCCAACTGGCTGACATCCTTTGCCATAACAATGACGACGAACTTGATGCTCACCTGGAGTGTTGGAGGTCCACACCACACCTTTTTTTTGTTTCAACTCTAACTAGGATAGGATTATGAACCATGGAAGCTGATGCATTTTTTTTGGGCAGGCACTTTCCTCTCGTACATGGTTGTGAGCGCCTTCACCCTCGTTTTTGTCGTCCTTTGGGTGCCGGAGACGAAGGGAAGAACGCTAGAGGAGATACAATTTTCGTTTCGTTGAGCATTGAGCATCAGTTGCAAAGATTCTTCGAGTTTTTCTTTTAGAAGGCAACGGTTGGTATCTGTTCAACAGGAAATTTTGGGCATGTACTCTCAACGTACACAAATTCTCCTAGGTGAAGGTCACGAATTCTTCCTGTTCGCTTGCTCGTATACGATCGTGGATTATAAGCTGGAACAGTATTTTTCTCTCACACCAAACCAACCAGCATTAAATAATCCACGATCGTTTACGACGAAACGAGCAGGCTGCATATTGCTCTCTTATTGCCTTCAGCGATGCTAGATCAACAGTACATTGTGAAAGTATATGTAAAAATGGATGCTTGGGCGCTAACTGACCGATCCCAGCTTTCGAATCAAGTTTGTTGAGACCTCCTTCTCTATTTTACTCCCTCTATTTTCTTTTATTACAAGGCACACACACATATATTAAAGATTTAAACTTTAAATAAAATCTTTTTTTTTTTGAAAGAAAACGGCAGGAGCTCTGCCCATTCATTAAGTTGAAAGAAAGTTTATGTACTGAGTGGTTCTAAGGCCAAACCAATGCCCCCAAAACGCCAAAGTGTTACAGCTTCTAGAGTGCGGTGAATCCCTGGCTAGAAACGTGATCTAATAGTGCCCAGTTGCAAAAGCCCTTCTATATTGGTGCGCTCGGCCACTCGAATGGCTGTGCAGGCACGTGGTATAGATTACCATTCTGATGAAACCGCGCCTCTTCTCTTTTGGGATTAGAAGCAAGATCGACTCCCACCAGTCGACTAAATAAAATCTTTGACCAATAACTTGGCTACAATTTTTAATTATTACATATAATACAAACTTGATACTGTTGAGATTTAGTAATAGAATTGCTCTCTAGATGTCGAGTTTGGAAACTTCTTTATTTTTTTCTTTAGATCAAAACTTTGTGTTTGAGATTGCGTGGATTGCAGTGCTTGTGTTGTTATAAGCAACAACTATATGCATCGGTCGATGCAGAAGCTGAAATATTAATATATTCCATTTTCTAAAAAAAACTTGATAATGTTAGATTTGTAATTAAATATACTATTCAACTATCATAAATTTATAAATATAAAAAATTAGAAATAAAATAATAAATAGTTAAAACGTATGTTGGAAGATCATGCCACCTTAAATCATGTCTTATAAAATATAATAAAAGGAGTAACACATGGACGGGCAGCTAACCTATCTCCAGAAAAAAAAAAGAATTTTTGAGGCCTCTGTCTTCTTTGGGAATTCTTGTGTTGGATAGGGATTTATGACTTGCAACTGTAAGGCCTGGTTTAATTGGCCTGGTTTAATTGTTATTAGAATCAAAGGGATTGGAGAGGGCCGAGGAAGATTTTGATTTATAGAGGATTCAGTCTCTCTCAATCCTCTTGGTTCTAGGTTAAACGAACAGACCCTAAATGGGGTTACCAAATTTCACTATCACGCACATATACATGCCATGCAAACGGCACCAGCTGACAGACTAACAGCAAAGTAAGGCCGTGTTTAGATCCCACTCAAAATCCAAAAATTTTCAAGATTTTCCGTCACATCAAATCTTATGACATATGCATGGAGCATTAAATATAGGTAAAAAGAATAATTAATTGCACAGTTTGTCCGTAATTGGCGAGACGAATCTTTTAAGCCTAAATAGTCCATAATTAGATAATTTTTGTCAAATACAAACAAAAGTGCTACAGTAGCCAAAAGTTAAAAAATTTCGCATCTAAACGGGGCCTAAATGAAGAAAAAAAAAACAAAGAAGACCTGTGGGTCATGTCGATCAAATTTGGACCGCATCGCCGTCGCACACATGCAACACGTTCCTTGAGGCTTTGGACTTCCGTTCCAGCATGCAACAAAGCCTGTCTTCCGTCAGAGAGGGAGTTTTTTTTTTCTTTCTTTCTTTCATTAGCTGTACCCTCCGCGACCACGAGAAACATGAGGACGGACAGAAAAAAAAAGTAACGATACACGTCTTACGTTGGACGTGAGCAAATCGTTGCTCCTGCAGTCCCACCGCCTCATTGCTTACGCTTTTATCGTACCGTTCGTTTTGCTCGTGAATTTATTAAAAAAGTCACACGTCCTTATCCTTATCCTTTCCACTTTCTTCTCCCTTGTCGCAGCGCCTTGCAGTGCCTCCTTGTCATGGACGTGGACACGCACTCCCCTCGCTGCTGCTGTGCACCCCATCCGCTGTCGCTCGCTCGCGCCCCATCGCGCGCCCCTCTCGCCCCCTCTCGTCATGCGCGCTAGTGCTGGTGGTGCTCGCTCGGCCGACCTAAGCCTGGTGCTGGTGGCGGTGGTGCTTGCGCGCGCCGCTGGTGCTAGATGCTAGTGGTGCTTGCGCGCCGTCACTCACCACCGGTTCCCACCTCGACGGTCGGAATTAACCGGCACATGTGCTCCCCTTTCCTGTGTTATAAATATATGTTTCAAGTGTTTCTAACGCTTCAGAGGTATGTTGCAGTTATTTCATATGGATGTTGCAAAAAGTTGATCGGGGGATGTTGCACATGTTGCAAATGTTCCAGAGACATGTGCAAGAGTTTGTTCAAAATGTTTCATCTATTCCAAACATATATTGCAAGCGTTTTGATCTGGATGTTGCATATATTTTACACATATGTTGCAATAGTATGTTCTACATGTTTCATTAAATGTTTCATTTAGTTTTTCGTTGCAGCAAGTGTTTTCATGTTATAAGTTACAAGTTTTCTATGTGGATGTTGCATGTGTTTTCACACATGTTGCAAGTATGTTTTTCAGATGGTTCATTTATTTTAGATATATGTTGTATTTAAGTGTTTCATGCTATTCGAAGAGTCACGGGCGTGGGGTAGTGATGGTGGCGCAGCACGGGCACCAGGGAACGGGGCACGACGAGCCAGTGGTTGGCGGACGTGGCGCACAGTGCGTTGGGGGCTGGCTGTCGGGGGCTTGATGTTGAGCTATGATCCAAATTCAAGCTTGGGCCGAAACAAAGCGGTCCATTAACGTTAAGAGGGACTACACCATCTATTAGTTTCATATTGCTAATAGCCGAGGGTGTGGGGTTTTTCCTCCCTATATATACGGACCACCTTCCTCATAGAAAAGATGCATCCTAGACTTCTATACGGAAAGGCCCCCAGGTTAGGGTATTCCCAAGTTGTAAATCTCCAACGTTTGTAACCTCACCCGATATAGTGAAAATTTGTTGGCTGATGTCCGTGGTTTTTCCCTTCCACCTTGGGAGGGTTTTCAACATTAAAATCTTGTGTCCCTGTGCTTGATCTACTGTTCTTTATCGTTTATATTGCCTATCGTGTATAACAAGTGGTATCAGAGCTTGGTTTGACCTTAGAGTTTCGCGATGGCATCGATGAAGTTTGATCTACCGCTGCTGGATTACAAGATAAGATTTGCACTGTGGCAAGTCAAGATGCGGGCGATTCTGACACAATCTTCGAATCTTGATGAGGCGCTGGACGATTTCGAAGGAAAAGGACAGAAGTCATGGACCGCTGAAGAGAAGCGGAAGGATCGTAAGGCTCTATCTCTGATTCAACTTCATCTATATAATGATATTTTGCAAGAAGTGCTGCAGGAGAAAACTACCGCAGAACTTTGGCTCAAGCTGGAATCGATCTGCATGTCCAAGGATCTAACCAATAAGATGCATGTAAAGATAAAGTTGTTCACGCACAAGCTGCAAGAAGGTGGTTCGGTGAACCACTTATCGATCTTTAAGGAGATCGTTGCTGACCTAGTGTCGATTGAGGTAAAATATGATGATGAAGATTTAGCTCTTCTACTGTTATGCTCACTGCCTACTTCGTTTAAAAATTTCCGAGATACCATACTATTAAGCCATGATGAACTAACGCTTGCGGAAGTATATGAGGCCCTACAGACAAGGGAAAAGATGAAAGGTATGGTTCAGTCTGATATGTCATCCTTCAAGGGCGAAGTGTTGCAGGTTAGAGGCAGGCTCGAGCAGAAAACCTACAACAACAACAACAATAATCGAGACAAGAGCAAGAACGGTAAAGGCCATTTAAAGTCCAGAGGCAGGGATAAGTTATGTAGGTATTGTAAGAAAGATACTCATGTGCATTGAGGATTATTGGAAGCTATAGAATAAGGAAAAAAGAAATGGTACGTATAAACCAAAAAATAAATCCGATGGTGATGGTAAGGCCTCTGTTGTCTCTGATGTTGATAATTTTGATTTAGGAGATGTTCTGATTGTTTTTGCTGGTTGTGTTGCTGGTCATGATGAATGGATACTTGATTCTGCATGCTCGTTTCATATATGCTCTAATAGAGATTGGTTCAGTTCTTATAAGTCTGTGTAGAGTGGAGATGTCGTGCGTATGGGAGATAACAACCCACGTAAGATCGTGGGCATTGGCTCCATTTAGATCAAGATGCATGATGGTATGATACGTACACTAAAAGATGTGAGACACATATCAGAGATGGCCAGAAATCTCATCTTCCTCAGCACACTTGATGCCGAGGGGTACAGACACTCCGGTTCAGGTGGAGTGTGTAAGGTATCAAAAGGCTCTCTCATTCATATGATAGGTGATATGGATTCTACAAAGTTATATGTTCTTAGAGGAAGTACTTTACATGGTTCTATCACTGTTGCTAATGTTTCTAATGATAAACCAAGTAAAACTAATCTCTAGCATATGCGTCTTAGGCATATGAGTGAACTTGGTATGGCAGAATTGATCAAGAGAGACATGCTGGATAGCTGCACTGTGGGTAAGATGAAGTTCTGTGAGCACTATGTTTTTGATAAGCACAAGAGGGTAAAATTCAATGCATCTGTTTATACCACCAAAGGTACGCTTAATTATATACATGCTGATTTGTGGGGCTGTCTCATAAGCCCTCTTATGGTGGTGCTCGTTACATGCTTACCATTATTGATGATTACTCTAGAAAAGTGTGGTCTTACTTTCTGAAAAATAAAGATGATACTTTTGCTATCTTTAAAGAGTGAAAAGTTATGATAGAAAGATAAACTGAAAAGAAGGTAAAATTGCTTCGTACTGACAATGACGCTGAATTCTGTTCGGATGCTTTTAATGATTACTGCAGGGAAGAAGGCATTGTCAGGCACCACACCATCCCGTACACACCTTAGCATAATGGTGTGGCTGAGTGCATGAACCGAACCATCATCTCGAGGGCTTGTTGCATGTTTTCCAATGCTCGTATGAACAGGTGTTTTTGAACTGAGGCTGTTAACACTGCCTGTTACTTGATCAACCGATCACCTTCTGAAAGGATCTAGGATGTCGCCTAGAGGGGGGTGAATAGGCGTTTCTGAAAAATCAACACCTTTAAAAGCGGAAACGATTAGTAATAGGAGTTTCCACAATGGAAACTCCAAATCAAAGTAATACAACCCCTCACAAGTTAGCCACAAAGTATATAAAAGATACTAGATAAACCTAGGGAGCCAAACAACGGCAACCAAAGAGTTGAATCAAAATGCACTAGTCAGTTAATGTCGGAAGTTCTGACAGTTTGGGTCAGAACTTCCGACGTGTCAGAAGTCCCGACGTTTGGGTCAGAACTTCCGACGTGTTAGAAGTCCTGACAGTTTGGGTCAGAACTTCCAACGCAAACTGTCAGCACTTCCGACCCCTACGGGAAATGAACTACAAGTGCTAAAATGAACTTTGTGATGCCGATAACTTACAAACCCACTTCCTAGTGGTAAGGTAAGGTGTTGGGTCACTCTCTTGACGTTGATAAGCCACCACTCCGTAGATCGAGTCCCAAACCCTAAGAAATAGCTAGAAAGAGGGAGACAACCAAATACAAGTAATTTCGAGCAAATCACAACAACAACAAGCACGCGGGAGACAAGAATTTATCCCGAGGTTCGGCAGCCCCACAAAGGAGCTCCTACGTCCTCGTTGTTGAGGTGACCACTTTGGTCGGAGTCTCTTCCACCTCCTTGCCTCACTCAAGGATACCACAAAGGTCACTTGAGTTTCTTCACTAGAAAACAAGGGTAATACAAACTTCCCAAGGCTCTTCCACAAGATGGAAGCTCTTGGGCGACGCCTAGCCGGCTAGGGGAAAATCCCCAAGAGTAACAAATGCAAATCAAACCGGCTTGACGAAGAAATCAAGTGCTCAAGCTTGCTCAAAGTGTTTTTCTCACTCAATCCACTCTCCAATCACTCAAACCCTTTAGGAATTGAAATTGGAGGCAAAGGAGAGAAGAGTGGTGAGCCTAGAATGCTTGGGGGCTGTTTTGGCCAAGTGTTTGTTGCAATGAAATGAGTGGGCAATGGTTAGAATGGAGGAGACGGGTATATATACTCCAAGGCAAAATCTAACCGTTCAGATCTACGTCGGGAGTTCCGACGCAGATCTCGGGACTTCCGACGTATGAAGAAAACACTGTTCATGCGAGGTCAAAGTCCACTCGAGACAGCTAACGTCGGGACTTCCGACGAACGTCGGGACTTTCGACGGTCGGAACTTCCGACAAACGTCGGGACTTCCGACGTGCACAGCCAGCAGGTCAGTAGAACCATCGATGCCGGAACTTCCGGCTTGGGTCAGGACTTCCGACTGTCGGGAGTTCCGACTCACGTCGGGACTTCCGACGTCCACAGTCACCGCACAGGCAGTGACTGGGAGTCAGCACTTCCAGCAAGAGTCATGACTTCCGACTGTCGGGAGTTCCGGCTTACGTCGGGACTTCTGACACCGACAGTCACAGAAAATTATTCTTTGTGCTCGTGAAGTGCTAGAGTGTCTCTCTTTTGATTTAATTATTATGCTTGAGCACTCTATCTTCCTCAGACCACCTAAACTTGCATCCCTCTTAATAGTACGGCATACCTATTAACTCAAATTTAAAAGTATAACGGATTTAAACCTTTTGAGTTGATCTTTTTGAACCGAAGCCGTGTATTCCAATCTTCATCAAGTGAGGGTGCCAACATGTCAATATTGATCTTGTCACTTGAGCATAGCCATCTTGAGCACGTGACTTGATTCCATTCATCAAATATGAATAACTCCAAATGCATCAAGTCACTTCCATCAACCACTCCAATAGTGATTTGATCCTCCACAAAAACGTGGCCATCATAGCTTGATTAGTACCTCAACTAAATGCAAGTACTTCCTTCTTCACCCTAGCTAGGTTCTTCGGCCACCAAGCCGTCGCTTGCCCTTCACCCTTGCTTAGTACCTCAAAGCCTTTCCTTGCTATCTTCACCATCTCAAGCCATCAGGTCACATCTTGTGTTGAATCATCCATTCATGTATTGTCATCTTTTTCATTTTAATTTAGCAAGCTTCAAATATGAGACCATTCCATATGCAATCCCTCATGTCTCATTAATTAACTCTTATCGTGCTTGCTTTCACATAGATCATTGAAATCCCACAATAAATAAGCCTTTGCAAGAATTCCATATGCATTGTTGTCTTATGCTTGAACTAGATTATTTATACAACAATACATTATTTTGGCTTTATACAATTTCATCAAGTATCTGAGAGAAAATCAATTTCCTGTCTAACACTTAGCAAGCATGTTAGTTCTTTAATCATGTTGTCATTCAATCATCCAAAACCCACTAAAGGGCTAGATGCACTTTCAATCTCCCCCTTTTTGGTGATTGATGACAACTTGATTAAAGCTTACAAAATGATATAAACATTTAAACTTTTGGGTTCAATGATTTATGAGAGGCTCCCCCTTAATATGTGCTTATGATTAGAATTCACAAAATGACCTCAAATGTCAATTGCACATACTAAAACATATAGGAGACTCCCCCTAAATCATTGCATCCATGGGGTGCATGTGTGTGACAAAGTTAAACCATGATGCATATGACAAGATATATCACACAAGAATAAATATAAAGGCATCACATCAAATATTTTCATTCTAGCATGCATAGTCCTTATGAAAATAAATATAACACATGTAATTCACACATAGCACTCATTACACATTTTCTCAAGTCCAGAAACCACCGATATATAAAAAAAAGATCATATCTCAAGAGATACATAGATAAAGCATAAGTGAGTCTCATCTCTCACATGATACAATCTATCTCAAATCCAAGAAACATCAATGAAGCTCAAAAACAAGAAACGACAGCCTGCAGTACATATCTTCAGGTACAAAGATAAGCAAATGAGACTATCCTGAAGCTTTAATCAGTCTCTCTCCCCCTTTGTCATCTATCACCACAAAGGTCCAACAATGACATACTAAGGACAAAGGGGCTACAAGCTGTCATACAAAGCACAAAGAATGCTTAAGGTTCAAACTTTGTACTAATCTCTCCCTTTGTATTAAACTCTCCCCCTTTGTCATCTTAAAGAGGTTGTACTTGTCACTTGTTTGCAATTCAAAAAAGATCAAGTACATGGGTTTACTAGCTCATGAACCAACTCATACACTAACCACTAGATTATATAATCATTCAAGCAATAGTGGTAGTCTATGAATCTAAAAATTTTCATTTGTAATGCATGATCCTATAAGCATTTACTATATGCACTAACCGCATACTAGTAAGGGATGAAAAATGATCATGCACAATACAATGATACCTTTGCTATATTGGAGAGGAAGATAGTCATATAGATTTCAATTCATTTCTCCAATAGCACCATGAAGTCCAATTATAAGCTTCGTGAAGACCAATAGATACCAATTCTTTGAATTCCTATTCTTCACCCATATGAATTGAGAATCACTAATGATCAAGTGCACTCTTCTTGTTGTGGTTGGCTTGCTTCTTCTTTGATCATTGCTTGCTTGAGAGAACTAAAAGATGCACCACTTGTAATACCACTTGAAATTTCATGATACCACTTAAAATTTCATGACTTATTCTCTTTTGAGTGTTGCTTGCTTTCTAGACCAATTTCTTGATTTTCTTCAACCAAGTACCTCAAATGTCCCTTTAGATTACCACTTCAATTTTAGCCATCCAAGCCTAGAGCGAAGTGACCTTTGTCCAAAGAATCATCCTTGATACTTACTTGAAATAACTTGAAAGGAAACCACTTGATCCACTTGAAAGATTTTATTTGATTGATCCGTATTGTTGGACTTAATTTGATGAATAACTTTGAATCCTTCTTTAAGTCCTTTTCTTTCTACTTGTTTAAGTCCTTTTCTTTCTATCAAAAGATCTCCAATTATCACTAGAACTTAAACTCCATCTTCATCTTTATCTTGGTCTTGATCTCTAGCTTGAGTACCAAATGTGTACCAGATACACTCTTCAAATAAATTGTCTTGTACTCATCATTTGTCATGCTTCTATCTCAAACCAAAACCAAAACATAGGTACCTCAATCACTTATAGATATGATTCTAATTTGAGGACCTTTGAATCTAAGTGACTTTTGATCAATCCAATAATTGTTACTTTCCTGGCAGATTCTGTACTCTTCAAAGAATAAATCATATCTCCCAAAGTACATATCCAAAAACCACAAAATTTGGTGAAGATGTGACACACTAAGCCTTCTAGTAGCTGTAAAAATTTTAGCTTCTTTTGACTTCTATATTGCTACCAGATTTCATATCTTTCCACACTGCTACATGCTGAAAACTGCTGCACTATAGCTGACAAGATCTACTCCAAATCCAAAGTATCACTTATCCAAATCTCATGAAATTTGCACAGCAACTAATACCATAAGTGTAGAGCATGCAGACCAAGTTTCAAGCCAATACAAATAGATTTGGTTGCTCAAACATGTCAATGATCACTGCTAGCTCAGATTTTCAATATTGGACAGATTTCAATAATTGAGCTATTTTTCTCCAAATTGAACCAAACTTGAAATCAACTTATTTGAATACTCTCACAAGACATATGTCCATTCAAACCACTTACTAGAAGAAATCTTATGAACATATCCAATCAAACTAACTTCAAACTTGATTACTTAAGCATTTAATCCATTCAAACATCTCATAGCAAGCAACATATGCATATATATATCCAATTCAATTAACTCATATGCACCCAAATAAACTTTGATCAACAAGAGATATACCTTGATAGCTTATGATCATCTTTGCAAGCTACAACTCCACTTATTTGCAGGCATTCAAATATATCAATAAATTCCCACAACTTGAATATGACACTTGTATGTTGATAGCATATGGACTTCACTCAATTTTGACTTGGCATTGGGATAGAATTACACTAGGTTTTAATACTTGACTCAACATAAGATGAACAATAATAATTTCATTGAATCAAATCTCCAATGCCATGGTACCTACAAATGATCATCCACTTTTCGATGGTACCCAAACTAGTTTGGGTCCTCTCATGTTAGATGCAACATACTTAGGCATAGCCTTAGTATGAATAGCGGAATTTTTGCAATACTAACCAATAAGGTACAATAACAAACCTTCCTAGGCATAATATTTGCATCAATTGAAATAGGCTTAGGATTCTCACTTAGGGGACATGAATTAGCCAAGAATTGATTTTCTCTTTTACGAATATTTGGCAAATTTATGATTTTCAAAAACTTGAGAGAGAATTTAGACGGACATAGGGATTTTTATGGACTTGAGAGAACCATGTCACATGTGATTAGGCAAATAATCAACCAAGGGTAGCAATAATCACAATATGACATGACTAGGTCACAAAGACCCAAAAACCACATGTTTTTCAAAAACCACACCACCTACACATGCTAGTTAGGGATTTTGAAAAACATCTATCCTATATCACACAAATGCACACACTAGCATATAAAGGGCCTTAGATGCACTTACAATGCATGTATGTAAATACATACCTTTGTCTTGAGCCCACAATATCACCACTGAGATAATACATGGCATGACAACATCATGTTGACCTCACTTGTCAAATAATCATACTATATATGAAATCAATTTTCATCCAAAAGACTACAAATAATACTGGATAAATTTGTTAGTCCACAATATCACCACTGAGATAATACATGGCATGACAACATCATGTTGACCTCACTTGTCAAATAATCATACCATATATGAAATCAATTTTCATCCAAAGGACTACAAATAATACTAGATAAATTTGTTAGTCCACAATGGTGCAAAATAGAAACTGAGCTCCCCCTAAATAAGTACCATAAGTAATTTGAATGACTTTCAACAGGCACTTTATTCTTTTAAGAATTTGGGAGTCAATTTTCTATTTTGACCAACACAAAGTAATTTGCCATATTTAAATTTCGTTGAGACATACTCACAACCCACTTAGGTTTGATAGATCACAAGCTTCTGAGCAAATTAAGGATATATGAAATCATATGGATCAAACCTCAATTGCATCCCAATTAGTGCTCTGGTTCCTACCATACTAGACACGTCCGGTAGACATACCGGACACGTCCGACATGTGAAGAACATAAACACTTTTCCTTTCTACCCTGGCCATACCAGACATGTCTGGTAGGCGCAGGACAGAAACAATTGAAGCACTGCTTGTGATTCTTCATTTTAGCTCTAGTACTTCTTGTATGCCTGCATTTGAACAAATGCATTGCTCTACTAGAGAGCCATTAAAAGCATCACATGGTAAATATGATAATGATTAAATAAAACTAATTAGTCACTTCTAATTATTTCACAAATATGCTTATTTGTGAGCCATTGAGCACTAAACACAAAGTGGCTATCCTATAAGGTCTTTAGGTACTTGTTACCAATGGTAGAGATGAAGTAAACGATATGGTCATTGATTTATCTTCGGGTCAACCATATATGAGATTATGATAAGAATTGATTGATAGATTGAGTGAATATTTTCAATTTACTTGCTCAACCACCCCGAAGCTTTCATCTCACCACCAAGTACCTACATTATCAACCTAAGCACATTTTGGTACCCAACTCTTGTTGGGTCCTTTTGGGTTAGTCAACAAGTGCTTAGGCACCCAAATGGCCTTAGTACTAGTTTGTGGTGAACATATCACCTTGCTAGTGCTAACTCCTTTTGTGGTCTTCCTAAGCATATTATCATAAACAAATGTGTTCGGTTTAGGGATGTTACCATTTGGGCAATCATAGCTTAGATGCCCCTTTCTTTTACAAGCATAGCATATGCGACCTTTGTTTGCTTTATGCTTGTTTTGCTTGTATGGACATCTATCAACCTTGTGGCCCATCTCATTGCATCTATAGCATCTTCTTATTGCAACTTGGGCTACCTTTCTTGACTCTTGATATATTGGGCATTTCTTAGTAGGATGCCCCAATTTCTTGCTCATGAGACAAGCGCTTTGTCCATCACTCTTCACTTGCTTGGCCTCCTTGATTGAAGCCTTTTGAGTGGCGGCTTCAACCTTGTCGGCCCAATTCTTATGTGGACACGTAGCCCACTCATGTCCATACAATCCACAACCATAGCACATCCTTTTTCCATGTTTCTTGCTCTTGGTTGTGTTGGTCTTGCTTGAGATGTGATTCTTTTGTTGGGCTTTGGAGGAAGCAAGGTTTGAACCCTTCTCAAGCTTCTTCACCATGTTATCACGGTTATCTTGAGAAGGTTGTGCTTTCTCCTTACCCTTCAATCGAATCACATCTTTCTTTAATCTTTTCACCTCTTCTTTGAGCTCTATGTTTTCTATAAATTTTTGCTCAATCGAAGATTGGCTTGCTTGAGAAGCACACTCATTAGCACAAGAAATATTCAATTGAGATTGTGTACAAGTGAGTGTGTGAGTAGGAGGTTGAGATGATTTTACCATTGTAATCACAACCTCATGAGCCACCTCAAGCATGATGCTTGATTCTACTAATTCTTCATGAGAGCACTTGAGATGAACATAGTTTGCTTGTAGCACATTATATTTGCTTGAGAGTTCATCTAATTTTGCCTTGAGCTCAAAGTTTTCCTTCTCTAGTTGTGAAACACTAGAAGAGGAGTTAGTAACTAAAGCATGCTCAATTGATAATTTTTCATACCTCTCATTTATGCCCTTTAGCTCTTGCAATTTGGAGATGAGAAACTTTTCTTGATTTTAAAGAGATTGCTCTTGTTTCTCATTCTCTTCCTCTAGCTCATCATTCTTCTCAACTAGCTTCATGAGAATGAGCTTGTCTTTGTTGCTTAGATGATCAAGAGTGTAGCTATCTTCAATTTCAATATCACTCTCTTCTTGATCATCTACTCGTGCTATCTCCTTGGCTTGATCTTTCTTGCTAGCCTTCTTCTTGCTTTTCTTAGCCATGAGACACAAGTGATGAGTATCATGAGATATTGAGGTTGACTCATCACTTGGCCACCACCAGGCTTGAGCCTCATCATCACAGACTATCTGCTGTCCGACTGCCTCGGCCATACCGAACGTGTCTGGTAGGGATACCGGACACGTCCGACATGCGCTAGTAGACATCGCAGTCACCTCGGCTTGCACCTCTTGCTCTGGCTCGGCGCTCTTGAGATCTTGTGAGGCTTCTTCGCTGCATGAAGACATAATGGACATATTTTCCATTGACTCGACCTCAAGTGCATCATCGCATTTGGATTTTCCATATAACTCAACGAGTTTGGTCCAAATGAGATGAGCACTCTCCGGAGGTGGTTGTCCATTGAATATTGCCTCATCTTGAACCTCTGTACTCAATGTACTCAAAATGATATTAATAGCTTGAGCATTGAGTTGCGCGCATATTTCTTCCTCTTTTGATAAATTCTTATAGTTGCTCCAATCAACTATAGGAAGAGGTATGCTTACAAACACAATATGCTCAACAAGAGGACTAATCTTTCTAAAAGCATTGAGTACATGAATTGACCAAGGTAGAAAGTTTGAACCATCATTTTGGAGAAGCATCGGCTCCAACTCGATAGGCGTCGACATCCTTTTCTCACGGCGGTGAAGCTTTAGGTGAGAACCTCGCTCTGATACCAATTGAAAGGATCTAGGATGTCGCCTAGAGGGGGGTGAATAGGCGTTTCTGAAAAATCAACACCTTTAAAAGTGGAAACGATTAGTAATAGGAGTTTCCACAATGGAAACTCCAAATCAAAGTAATACAACCCCTCACAAGTTAGCCACAAAGTATATAAAAGATACTAGATAAACCTAGGGAGCCAAACAACGGCAACCAAAGAGTTGAATCAAAATGCACTAGTCAGTTAATGTCGGAAGTTCTGACAGTTTGGGTCAGAACTTCCGACGTGTCAGAAGTCCCGACGTTTGGGTCAGAACTTCCGACGTGTTAGAAGTCCTGGCAGTTTGGGTCAGAACTTCCAACGCAAACTGTCAGCACTTCCGACCCCTACGGGAAATGAACTACAAGTGCTAAAATGAACTTTGTGATGCCGATAACTTACAAACCCACTTCCTAGTGGTAAGGTAAGGTGTTGGGTCACTCTCTTGACGTTGATAAGCCACCACTCCGTAGATCGAGTCCCAAACCCTAAGAAATAGCTAGAGAGAGGGAGACAACCAAATACAAGTAATTTCGAGCAAATCACAACAACAACAAGCACGCGGGAGACAAGAATTTATCCCGAGGTTCGGCAGCCCCACAAAGGAGCTCCTACGTCCTCGTTGTTGAGGTGACCACTTTGGTCGGAGTCTCTTCCACCTCCTTGCCTCACTCAAGGATACCACAAAGGTCACTTGAGTTTCTTCACTAGAAAACAAGGGTAATACAAACTTCCCAAGGCTTTTCCACAAGATGGAAGCTCTTGGGCGACGCCTAGCCGGCTAGGGGAAAATCCCCAAGAGTAACAAATGCAAATCAAACCGGCTTGACGAAGAAATCAAGTGCTCAAGCTTGCTCAAAGTGTTTTTCTCACTCAATCCACTCTCCAATCACTCAAACCCTTTAGGAATTGAAATTGGAGGCAAAGGAGAGAAGAGTGGTGAGCCTAGAATGCTTGGGGGCTGTTTTGGCCGAGTGTTTGTTGCAATGAAATGAGTGGGCAACGGTTAGAATGGAGGAGACGGGTATATATACTCCAAGGCAAAATCTAACCGTTCAGATCTACGTCGGGAGTTCCGACGCAGATCTCGGGACTTCCGACGTATGAAGAAAACACTGTTCATGCGAGGTCAAAGTCCACTCGAGACAGCTAATGTCGGGACTTCCGACGAACGTCGGGACTTCCGACGGTCGGAACTTCCGACAAACGTCGGGACTTCCGACGTGCACAGCCAGCAGGTCAGTAGAACCATCGATGCCGGGACTTCCGGCTTGGGTCGGGACTTCCGACTGTCGGGAGTTCCGACTCACGTCGGGACTTCCGACGTCCACAGTCACCGCATAGGCAGTGACTGGGAGTCAGCACTTCCGGCAAGAGTCATGACTTTCGACTATCGGGAGTTCCGGCTTACGTCGGGACTTCCGACACCGACAGTCACAGAAAATTATTCTTTGTGCTCGTGAAGTGCTAGAGTGTCTCTCTTTTGATTTAATTATTATGCTTGAGCACTCTATCTTCCTCAGACCACCTAAACTTGCATCCCTTTTAATAGTACGGCATACCTATTAACTCAAATTTAAAAGTATAACGGATTTAAACCTTTTGAGTTGATCTTTTTGAACCGAAGCCGTGTATTCCAATCTTCATCAAGTGAGGGTGCCAACATGTCAATATTGATCTTGTCACTTGAGCATAGCCATCTTGAGCACGTGACTTGATTCCATTCATCAAATATGAATAACTCCAAATGCATCAAGTCACTTCCATCAACCACTCCAATAGTGATTTGATCCTCCACAAAAACGTGGCCATCATAGCTTGATTAGTACCTCAACTAAATGCAAGTACTTCCTTCTTCACCCTAGCTAGGTTTTTCGGCCGCCAAGCCGTCGCTTGCCCTTCACCCTTGCTTAGTACCTCAAAGCCTTTCCTTGCTATCTTCACCATCTCAAGCCATCAGGTCACATCTTGTGTTGAATCATCCATTCATGTATTGTCATCTTTTTCATTTTAATTTAGCAAGCTTCAAATATGAGACCATTCCATATGCAATCCCTCATGTCTCATTAATTAACTCTTATCGTGCTTGCTTTCACATAGATCATTGAAATCCCACAATAAATAAGCCTTTGCAAGAATTCCATATGCATTGTTGTCTTATGCTTGAACTAGATTATTTATACAACAATACATTATTTTGGCTTTATACAATTTCATCAAGTA
Source organism: Miscanthus floridulus (assembly GCF_019320115.1). Taxonomy (NCBI): domain Eukaryota; kingdom Viridiplantae; phylum Streptophyta; class Magnoliopsida; order Poales; family Poaceae; genus Miscanthus; species Miscanthus floridulus. Next base: position 114,744,054 of record NC_089595.1, read on the forward strand.
TCTGAGAGAAAATCAATTTCCTATCTAACACTTAGCAAGCATGTTAGTTCTTTAATCATGTTGTCATTCAATCATCCAAAACCCACTAAAGGGCTAGATGCACTTTTACCTTCTATCCCACTTAATAAGGAAACTCACATCGAGGTATGGTCTGGTATGCTTGCGGATTATTCACGGTTGAGAGTTTTTGGTTGCATTGCTTATGCTCATGTTGATAATGGAAAGCTAGAACCTAGAGCCATTAAGTATCTGTTTCTTGGTTATAGTTCTGGAGTTAAAGGATATAAGTTATGGAATCTTGAAACTAAAAAGACTTTCATGAGTAGGAACATTGTTTTCAATGAATCTGTTATGTTTAATGACAGCTTCTCCGCAGATGTTTCACCAGTTGGTTCTGATGAGGAGCAGGAACATGTTAGCGTGCAGATGGAGCATGTAGATGATCAGGAAACTAAAATTGTTGATAACAATGTTCATGATATTGTTCAGCACTCAACTCCTATTTTGTAGCCTCAAAATCAGTCTATTGCAGATCGCAGAACAAAGAGGAACTGTGAACCTCGTCTATGTTTAATTGAGAAATGTGATATTGTTCATTATGCCTTTAGTTGTGTTGAACAGGTTGAGAACATTCATGAGCCGGCTACGTACACTGAAGCTGTTGTTTCTGGTGACCATGAGAAGTGGATTTCCGCTATGCAAGAAGATATGCCGTCACTTGAGAAAAATGGTACATGGCATGTTGTGTGCTTGCCTAAACACAAGAAGGTCATTCGTTGCAAATGGATCTTCAAAAGAAAGAAGGGTTTGTCTCCTAGTGAGCCTTCAAGATTTAAGACAAGGTTAGTAGCAAAAGGTTTCAGTCAGATTTCTGGCGTTGATTATAATAATGTGTTCTCTCTAGTTGTAAAGCATAGTTCAATTCATATATTTTTTGATATTGTTGCTATGCGAGATCTTGAGCTTGAGCAGTTAGATGTAAAGACTGCGTTTCTATATGGAGAGCTTGAGGATAAGATATACATGGACCAGTCAGAAGGGTTCATAGTACCTAGTAAGGAGGATCATGTTTGCAAATTAAAGAGGTCCTTATATGGTTTGAAACAGTCTCCTCGTGAATGGTATAAAAGATTTGATTCTTTTATGATGTCACATGGTTTTAAGAGGTCTAAATTTGATAGTTGTGTGTACATTAAATTTGTTGATGGATCACTTATATATTTGTTGTTATATGTTGATTGCTGCTAAGAGCAAGAAAAAAAATCACTATATTGAAGAATCTGTTGAGTAGTGAGTTTGAGATGAAGGATTTTGGTGCTGCTAAGAAGATTCTAGGTATGGAAATTATAAGAGACAGAAATTCTGGTTTGTTATTTCTTAGTCAGCAAAGTTACATTAAGAAAGCTTTTCATCATTTCAACATGCATGATGCAAAGTCTGTTAGTACTCCTATTGCTCTTTATTTCAAATTATCAGCTTTATAATGTGCTAGTACGGATGAGAATTTTGAGTACATGTCAAGAGTTTCATATTCTAGTGTTGTTAGTTCTTTGATGTATGCCATGGTTTGCTCTCGTCCTGATTTATCATATGCTATGAGTTTGGTTAGTAGATACATAGCTAATCCTGATAAAAAATATTGGAAGGCTATTTAGTGGATTTTCAGGTATCTTCGTGGCACAATAAATGCTTGTTTGAAGTTTGGCAGGACTGATAAGGGACTCACTGGCTACATAGATTCATATTTTGCTACTGATTTGGATAAGAGAAGATCTCTCACAGGTTATGTGTTTACTATTGGTGGTTGTGCTGTGAGTTGGAGGGCAACATTGCAGCCCGTTGTTGCCCTGTCTACCACTAAGCAGAATACATGGCTATTACTGAAGCATGCAAAGAATCAGTTTTGTTGAAAGATTTGTTTGCTGAGCTTTATATAGATGATTCTTGTATTAATTTATTTTGTGACAGTCAAAGTGCTATATGTCTCACTAAAGATCAGATGTTCTATTAGAGAACGAAGCACATTGATGCCAAATACCATTATGTTCACGATGTGGTCGCGCAAGGTAAGCTAAAGATATGCAAGATAAGCACACATGATAATCCTGCTGATATGTTGACAAAGCCAGTTTCTGTTGCTAAGTTTGAGCTTTGCTCAAGCTTAGTTAGTATAACTGTTTAACCCAAGAGGCTATTTGATACCGGAAGTATTTCTTTGTTGTTTCAGGCTGAAAGTTCATTTTATGCTATAAGAAAAAATTTGTCTCAAGGTGGAGTTTATTGAGCTATGATCCAAATTCAAGCTTGGACCGAAGCGAAGCGGTTCATTAGCGTTAAGAGAGACTACACCATCTATTAGTTTCGTATTACTAATAGACGATGGTGTGGGGTTTTTCATCCCTATATATACAGATCACCTCCCTCATAAAAAAGATGTATCATAGACTTCTATACGGAAAGACCCCCAGGTTAGGGTATCCCTAAGTTGTAAATCTCTGACGTTTGTAACCTCACCCGATATAGTGAAGATTTGCTGGCTGGTGCCCGTGATTTTTTCCTTCCACCTCGAGAAGGTTTTCTACATTAAAATCTCGTGTCCTCTGTGCTTGATCTACTGTTTTTATCGTTTATATTGCCCTATCATATATAACACTTGACAGGACTAGGCAAACGGAGAGGTGCACAGTACGCGGATGGGGGCAGATCAAGGTACTGTTTAGTTCCCTCTCAAAATACCAAATTTTTTAAGATTCTGCGTCACATCGAATCTTTGACACATGCATGAAGTATTAAATATAAATAAAAAATAAAACTAATTACACAGTTTAGACAAAATCCAAGAGACGAATCTTTCAAGCCTAATTAAACTATGATTGGACACTAATTATCAAATAACAACGAAGCTGCTACAGTGTCATTTTACTATAAAAAAATCGGCATCTAAACAGGCCCCAAATCGAGACGGACATGAGCGAGTCGTACGGACTCGACGCCGGCGCGATGCGGGCAAAGCGAATTTGCAGACGCGGACAGGCTGTGCAAGCACGCACAGGAACGGCCGTCCGATGGAATATTCCGTCGAACGTCCGGGCACCGCACGTCCTACAAAAATAGAGAAATGGTCTTTATTTAAAATCAAATCGTATTCCTGAAAGTGACTTAGCTTTGCCCAAAATAATAATAAAAAAACTTAGGGACACTACAGTGTTGCTCAAAGACAGTAATTTGTCGGTATGACAGTATCGAGAAACGGCAAAACAACACGGGCTCACAGACATGTGCGTGGATGATGAGCTGAAGTCATGTCCAGGTCAGCTCAGAAAAAGAGGAGGCACTTCTGTGTCTCTGACGGGTTGGACCCCGGCGAGACCTGCCTGGCACGACGACGACTCGACAGCCCCACTTCAACGGTACGAAACGAAAACGAAGAAAAAAAAAATCAAATCTCACCATCGTCTCCTCTCCTGGGGCCTGGCATTCATTCGCGTTGTCCTCCTCCCACCTGCTTCTCCCTCCATCCAACCCCACCCGGAGAAAACGAAACAAATCAAATCTCGCCGCGAGCTGGGCGGCGAGAGCGGGCGCCATGGCGAGCAACATGGCGTCCGAGAGCGGCAGCGACCACGACGGCGCGCTGCAGAAGCCGCTGCTGCCCAACAGCGGGAGCTGGTACCTGATGGGGATGGGGTCGCACCAGTCCAGCCTCAACGCCGCCGGCACCTCCTCCATGTCCGTCCCGCGGGAGTCCCACGTCTCCGCCTTGTTCTGCACGCTCATCGTCGCGCTCGGCCCCATCCAGTTCGGTTTCACCAACGGGTACTCCTCGCCGACGCAGGACGGCGTCATCCGGGACCTCAACCTCTCCATCTCCGAGGTACGTCCTGGCTGCAGCTTCTGCGTCTGCTCGCGCGCGCACACACACACACTCTGTCTTCACGCTCGGCTCGACGTTTTCTTCTTGTCTCATTTCAAAACGAATTTGAGCTCCGTCGCCCTCCGCAGTTCTCGGCGTTCGGCTCGCTGTCCAACGTGGGCGCCATGGTCGGGGCGATCGCCAGCGGCCAGATGGCCAAGTACATTGGCCGCAGAGGGGTGAGAAACTCTGCTCCACTACTCCTTTTCTTCATTTTTCTACGACTTGTTCACAGACTGTTTCATGGTCTATGCTGCTCGTGCCTTTTTTTTGGGTTGGGTTGGGGGGGTGGGGGGGGGGGGGGGGGGGGGGGGGGGGGGGGGGGGGGGGGGGTTGATGACTTTGTCTACAGAAGGTTGACAGCACTACTGCCCGCTACTTAAATTTAATCAGAGTGTAGACTAAGGGCATGTCTGAATACAAGGGCTAATTGATAGCTCGCTAAAAATCAGCTAAAATTAGCTCTAGTGCATCTAAACATCCAAACAAGAAGCCTAATAGATATGCTAGTTTTTTAGCCAAGTCTTCAACTAGGGTCTATTTGGATACACATGGCTTATAATTAGCAGGGCTAAAAATTAGCTCAAATTAGCTATGGTTGTCTAGCTAATTGGCTAACTAGTAGTTGAGCATGTGGCAAAAAAATTAGTATACCTATTAGCTCTTCTGTTTGGATGCACTAGTGCTAATTTTAGCTAGCTAGAATTTATCTCTTGGATCCAAACATGTCCTTATTATCCAAATACCTAGCCAACCACAACCAATGTGAGCTGATTTTTAGGGCACATTTGGATACATATGGCTAATTACTAGCTGAGCTAAAAATGAGCTCTGCAAGCCTGTTTGGATCCTAGGGCTAAAAATTAGTCCACCTTGTAAAAATAGATTAAACATGAGCTAATTATGGGCTAATAAGGGTTAATGGACTCTAACCACCAGTTAGCCCTCATTAGCTCTTATTAACCCAAGATTAGCCCACACTTAGGCTTTCTAGTTGGTATCCGAAAACGTGGGCTAATTATTAGCTCCTGGATCCAAACACTCTAGTTGAACACTTGGCTAAAAAAATAGCCCACCTATTAGCTCTCCCGTTTGGATGCACTAAAGCTAATTTTAGCTAATTTTTAGCTAGCTCACAATTAGCTCTGGTATCCAAACATGCCCTTAGTCCGGCTACTAACTAGCCATGTGCATCCGAGCAGGCCCTATAGCTAATTTGGCTAATTTTTAGCCCCAACTAGTAACTAGCCCCGTGTATCCAAACAAGCCCTAAATCTCCTCAACAAGAAAAAAAAACTAAGTAGGGTAAAGTGCTGTTTGGTTGCGTAAAGGTAACGCGCATATCAAGGGAAGGGAATCAAAGTTGACGTACTTTTTTGGCCCCTCATAAGAAAACGATTACATGCTTCTTCTTCTTTTTTTATTCATTCATCCGTCATCCGTGGTAACGGGAAACCTAATCAGTTAACGACCAGATCGGCGGTGATGGATTTACTGAATCTTGGGATCGGTTACCCTGCTATCACTTCATGATGTCATCGGATCACGCCGTGAAAAATGCTCCAGCCAAATAGCGTGTGATCTTTTAGGCTAACTAGCTTGGTAACTGTTTCGCAGTCACTGATGATTGCAGCGGTTCCGAACATCATGGGCTGGCTTGCAATATCCTTCGCAAAAGTATGGCGATACATGTGTCAGTTTATTTTCACTCATTGCTTCACAAATGACAACATCGGCTTTGATGGCTGCTCTGCTCTGCAGGACACTTCGTTTCTGTACATGGGAAGATTGCTTGAAGGATTTGGTGTCGGTGTCATTTCCTATGTGGTATGTATAATAAAACTCCATGCCTGGTTATGCCTTGAGAGTATGAGTACTTGTGCTTTTTAACCTGTCCTACTTCACTTTAAAAAAGATCAACTGATATGTCAGCATTTTTTAGACAAAGTGATCCATCCCTATGAAGTTTATTTTTATTGGCAGAAGAGCAATGGAAGCATGGACTGGTTATATCAGCTAATTTTGGTCTGTGAATTTTGTGCCACCAGGTACCAGTATACGTAGCAGAGGTATCTCCTCCGAACATGAGAGGAGCTCTTGGCGCTGTGAACCCGGTTTGTTCATACCCAAAAGCGTCTTATCTTTTCATGAGGCAAACACTTGGCTTGTTTATGCCGACCTCACTGTGCAGTTGTTCATTCTACAGTTGTCTGTAACCGTTGGTGTCTTGCTTGCATATGTGCTTGGCTTGTTTTTTCCTTGGAGGATTCTTGCGTTAATAGGTAGGTAACGTGGCTAAACCCTGGTAGATTAATAAACCTGCTGCTGCTGCTGCTCTTAGTTTGCATTTCAACTCTGTTATTTTAGCTCGCACGATCAGCAACTCTGATAAGTTGGACACATATTTTTTGGATAGTACAAATGTAGTAGGCACATATTTTGGTTCTTAGGACCTTCTGTTCTATCATAAAGTGTGTGATTCCACACTTGTAGGAACCTTGCCCTGCTTATTGTTGATACCTGGCCTATTCTTCATTCCGGAATCTCCAAGATGGCTGGTATATACACACACAAGTTGGATAACGAACTCTGAATAATTATGCCAAATTGCAATTTCCAATGCCGCCCCCCCCCCCCCCCCCCCCCCCCTCCCCCCCCCCCCAATATTTGTAGGCAATGATGAATAGGATGGATGATTGCGAGACTTCTCTACAAGTTCTGAGGGGACTCGCTGCTGACATCACTGCAGAAGTTAATGATATAAAGGTGGACACTTTCATTCATTTAGACTGACTGAATACAGTTTATTTGAAGAGTATTCACTTTGTGTGTTATTATTTTCTTTAACATTTGGCGCATGGCTATGGTGGGGCGCCTATGGTGTTCCAGCATACCAGGTCCCAAGCCCTGATAAAGGAGGAGGGTTGTGTTAGGCGTGGCGAGCCAATGTAAAAACTTGGCTACTCTTATGGAGATTTGGCGCATGGCTCTATGTACTTCATTCTTATGGAATCAGTGGGATTAACTTTAGGTTTATGCAGATAGCTGTAGCATCAGCAAACAAAAGTGGTACAATACGTTTTCAAGAGTTGAACCAAAAGAAATACCGCATGCCCCTAATTGTAAGTTTGTAGCTTTATCTGCTTATCTGGTACCAAATTAGTAATCACATTTTGTAACTGTCAGTTTATGACAATGCTACAACTTTTCGCAGCTAGGAATTGGCCTACTTGTGTTGCAACAGCTAAGTGGAATAAACGGTATAATATTTTATTCAGGTAGCATCTTCACAGCTGCAGGTAAGCTGTGCACTTGTTCACTGACTTGTGTTTTTTATTAGTAGCTGTTCATAATAAATTTTAGGAAATAACTTTTTGTTCCTTCCAAATTTAACTGGAGCATTAGGGCCTTAGGGAACTGTTTTGGCGGTTTGCTGAATAAAAAGTATGAGTCTCTGATTGGCAATATTTTCTTACAGACGTAGGAATAGTGTAGTGGACTACAAAAATCAAAAGAGTGAAATTGGGATAAAGTCATCTTATTGTTCCTAAATCCTAATGCGTTATAACATGTTAAAAAAAGCTAATATATTAGTCTCCTTGTAAGTTGTAACATGGTTTATCATTCTCTTTCTTTGATGAATGATGGCATTTTATTGTTTACTGCAAAAGCATTATGCCTCCTCTGTCTTTATCTACAACAGTGCCAGTTAAGTCTGTTTTGACTTTTAGTTCTAACAATCAAACTTCTCCAGGGCTCAAGAACAGTAACTTGGACACATGTGTACTTGGAGCTATTGGGGCAAGTACCTAAACTAGACAGACCTGATCTAGTCTCTCTGTGATTTTATTAATCTTCTAATAACAGCATTCCATCAGGTTCTTGCCACTGGTGTTACAATCACATTCTTGGACAGAGCTGGCCGGAGAATCCTCCTTATTGTAACTTCTGCTTCCCTCTAAAGCCACTAATTTTTGGGTCCTCTGTAGCTTAATTTAATTGCCACTTCAAATTACAGATCTCATCTTCTGGGATGACACTAAGCCTTCTTGCAGTTGCTGTTGTATTTTACATCAAGGTAAGTTCATGTTCCTTTGAGATAAGATTCTGATCAGAATATAACAGTTCTTCTTTACTACTCTCAGCAATAGTAATCTAGTATACTAGTGCAGTACATGGCTTATAAACAATCTGATATGCAGTATGATTTCAGGGTCTGTCATCTGTCACCTCAATCCACTGAATATTCTTCTTTCTTGTCATGGGTTATTCGTTTCAGGATAATATTTCAAATGACTCTGACTTGTATAACATCTTAAGTATGGTGTCCTTGGTTGGTGTCGTGGTAAGTCTGTCAATTACATTTTCTCTGAACATTGGTTTTTAAATGTGGAATCGGTGCCGTAAATTTTTGCCCAAATACTTCGTTCAGGCTTATGCCATTTCCTACTGCTTCGGTATGGCTGCCATTCCATGGATCATTATGTCTGAGGTATAGTACCTTATCACATATAGCTAATATAGCTCGTAAGATGCCTGAGCCACATGCTGAAAGCATTCTGAATGAAGGCTTATTCTCGAAACTTTGCATATTGACAGATCCTTCCGGTTAGCATCAAGAGTGTGGCAGGAAGCTTCGCGACCCTTGCCAACTGGTTGACATGCTTTGGAGTAACAATGACAGCAAATTTGCTTCTGAGCTGGAGTGCTGCAGGTCCATATATACATCTCTAATGTAGAGTAGGATCGTATATATGAACAACCAAACCTTACGACATGTTACCTTTGTTTCCAAATCGTACAGGTACATTTGCCTCCTACATGATTGTGAGTGCTTTCACTCTCATGTTCATCATCCTTTGGGTGCCAGAGACAAAGGGAAGAACCCTCGAGGAGATACAATGGTCCTTCCAGTGAGCTCCAGCATTCATCAGTATATCCAGGACTGAGTATATCCAATTAGCAAGGTCTAGTTTGAGCGTATGCGGTGTGGTGGCTAAGATTTGTTTTTCTTTCCTTGTCTCCTCTCTTTGTTTTCTGTCTTGCTAGGCACTTCGCGTGCAGGTCTGTTCCTATTTGTTTGTACTATACTTTCGTGGGCTTTTTCCCCATCTCTTAATGACTGGTGCAACTATATTAAGGCTTTCGTCATTACCTTCTCGTTTGGTATGGGTGCCATTCCATGGCTCATGATCTCTGAGGTACACTACTTGGTTGCATATACCTGATATGAAGCTTGTACAAGGCCTCTATGTCTCCTCCTAATTTTGGCATCTCACCGAAGAGAACTATTTTGCATAAGCAAGATTTTGAAGCTACAACTCAGGCACGTACTGTAAGAGATATCTGAAGGTATAATTCAAATTTTGTGCGATTTTCAGATCCTCTCAGTTAGCATCAAGAGTCTCAGTGGATGCATCGCGACACTGGCCAACTGGCTGACATCCTTCGCCATAACAATGACTGACGAACTTGATGCTCACCTGGAGTGTTGGAGGTCCACACCACACCTTTCTTGTGTTTCAGCTCAGACTAGGATAGGATTATGAACCATGGAAGCTGGTGCAATTTTTTTGGGCAGGCATTTCCCTATCGTACATGGTTGTGAGCGCCTTCACCCTCGTTTCCGTCGTCCTTTGGGTGCCGGAGACGAAGGGAAGAACGCTAGAGGAGATACAATTTTTGTTTCGCTGAACATTGAGCATCATTTGCAAAGATTCTTCGAGTTTTTTCTCTTAGAAGGCAACGGTTGGTATCTATTGAACTTGAACAGGAAATTTTGGGCATCCTACGTACACAAATTCTCCTAGGTGAAGGTCACGAATTCTTTCTGTTTGATACGACAGAATGCTGTGACAGATATTTGACACGTAAATGCTAGAGCAGTGATCCTTATCATATTGCTCTCTTCTTGCCTTCAGCGATGCAGATCAACAGTGCATTGTCAAAGTATATGTAACAATCACCCTGTTCGCTTGTTGGTTTCAACCAGCCCAAACCAGTCAACCAACAGTGTTTTCCTCTCACATAAAACCAGCCCAAATCAGCCCAGAAACCAACCAGCGAACAGGCCGAATGGATGCTTGGGCGCTAACTGACAGACTAACAGCAAAGTAACTGAAGCAAAAACCAAAGAGGACCTGTCGGTCACGTGGATCAAATTTGGATCGCGTCGCCGTCGACCAGTGATATCTTGCACCCCGATCAAAACTGGGAGGAGAAAATCCGGCATGACCTGCACATGCAACACGTTCCTCGGAAGCTTTGGACTTCCGTTCCAGCATGCGCACTACTCAATGGAGTCAAAAAAGAATATAAATCTTGTTTCTCGATAAGTCAAACATTATTAAGTTCGACCAAATTTAGGTTTGACCAAATATATGTAAAATTATACTAATATTTATGATGTGTAATAAATATCATTAAACTAAACATAGAATATAGTTTTATCCTAAATATATTTTAAAATATAAATGTTTATAATTTTTAGATAAACTTGTTTAAATTTGATATTCTTTGATTTCTCAGAAAACGAGTTTTATATTCTTTTTAGGACGGAGGTAGCACGAGGAACAGCGCCCGACTCACTCTTCAACTAAGGGTGCGTTTGGCCGGGCTCCCGCCGGCTCGGGCTCCCACATTGTAGCACCACTGTAGCGCGCAGGAGCTGGAGCCGGAGGAGAAAAAAACGAGCTTCTCCGGCTCCGGCGCTGTCAGTGAGAGAGGAAAAGAGGAGAGAGAAAAACGGCTCCGGTAAACAGTGTCGCTATAGAAGATGAACAGGGGAGTCAAAGGAGCCGGAGCCGCTCGAAGCCCGGCCAAACGGGCTCTAACACTGTTCTACTCTATGACTGTATCTGTACCCTCCGCGACCACGAGAAACACGAGGACAGACAAAAAAAAAACAATAGAAACAAGAAATTCTGGTTTTTATTTAAGAAGAAATGCTATTCCCCGGCGAATCTGACGTGGCTGTGAACAGCTCGCCACTAACTACTAGCCTACCACCGTCCACTGACATGGGCTGGCACGAGCGTGCGACCTAAATCCTGATGTTCTTATGAAAAGGACTTCGTAATGCAGAGTGATGCTGAATCAGTCCTTGTTCAGTTCCACCCTAAATTTCTAAAAATTGCTACAGTATCTATCACATCAAATGTTTGCAGCCCATGCATAGAGCATTAAATGTAGACGAAAAAAAACTAATTGCATAGTTTGATGGGAAATTGCGAGATGAACGTTTTGAGCTTAATTAGTCTATGATTGAACATTAATTGCCAAATAAAAACGAAAGTGCTACAGTAACCCTAAATTCTAACTTTCTGAAACTAAACGCGCGCTCAGACTGTGTATCTGTCAGTCAGCGGTTTCCTCCGACTGATAAATCATTTTCGAGGGCCGATCGGGTGCGAAACGAGAGAAGAGAAAAAAACGTTTCCTCGACCGGTGTTGTCGTTGTGACACTGTCCATCTAACGTCAATGAGCAAGTTCGCTGTTTTAGCCAGCCCAAACCAGCCACGCAACAGTGTTTTCCTCTCACAATAAATCAACACCAGTCAACCTAGAAACCAACCAACGAACAGGCTAAATGCCTTATCCATAACGTTGACAGTGAGGGTGCCATCGAGCGAGTCCAAACCAACCAGCCAACATTGTTTTTCTCTCACAATAAATCAGCACTAGTCAACTCAGAAACCAACCAACGAACGGGCTAAATGGCTTATTCATAACGTTGACAGCGAGGGTGCCGTCGAGCGAGCGGTGCAGGACTTTCGGTTGGCCTAGGCCGACGGCGGAGGTGACGAGTCAGGGTTTGCCCTTCTTTTGGGATTAGCGGAGGACGAGAGCCTGTTCGCTTGCTCATAAACAATCGTAAATTTCTAGCCAGAAATAGTGTTTTTCTCTCACATCAAACCAGCCAGCAGTAAATAATCCACGATCGTTTATGGCCTCCCGAACAGGCTAGAGGTGAAGCAACGAGGGTGGTACGGCGGGCGACTCAGCCGACGACGAGGGAGCCACTGTCCGGGGGCGGCGGATGAGGAGGCAGGGGTGGGCCAGACGAGATGCAGCACGAGAAAGACGATAGGGCTGAGCTCAAGAAAGAAGGGGCCGGGGTCGCACTCTCCCATAGAGCACGGGAGCACGATGGGTCGTGTGTTAACGCACTTCAACAAGAAACAGAACCAAACATTTATTATCCGTCCAAGATAAATGATAGACAGACCCACGTCAGCTCAGAAAAAGAGCTGGCACATCTGTCCCTGACAGTCTGACGGGTGAGACCCGGGCGAGACCTCCCTGGCATGACGAGTCGATCGTCTCACTCCTCCCCATTCGACGGAACAAGGTGAGTCTCCCTTCTACGAGAGATTTACATTTTTATCATTATTACTATCAGCAGTCATAATATCACTGTACTTACAACTTTACCAATCGAGAGTAGTTTTAGTTTTAAATTTACCACATTTGCGCATACAGCATGCCACGACAGCTCAATATGCTAGCGCCTAGTCAGCATGGGCATGTGAAATATCCTTCCTACCCCTGGCTTGCCTTGCTCCTCTCTCCCGCTCCAACACCCGGGTACCGCAGCTCCTGTCACTGCTCAGGTGAGCCCCACTCGTCAGCTTCGTCTTCTAGCTCTGGCACCTGGATGCGGGCGAGCACCTTGTCAGCATGCTGCGGCGGGGTCAAGGGCTCCTCCACGACGGTGAGCGAGCTGCTGGACGTGGTGCTCCCGCCGGAGTGGTTGAGCCCAGCGGCCGACATGGGGGCGGCGGCGAGTTTCTTGCGCACCTGCAAGCCGAGCCCCTGCATGAACACGACCGCCAAGATGGAGCTCGCCCGCAGCCAGGGCCACCCGCGCCGCCGAGGTCGAGCTCATCTCCCACCTCCATCCCCCTCTCTTCTTCCTCCTCTGCCATTTCGAATCACTCTCTTCTCTCTCATGCTATCCTAAATCCGGCGCCCTATTCTCCCATCACCGTCGATGGCCACGGCGCCTCCCGCCCTCCCTTGCCCGCAACTTCGGCAAGCTCGCATGGGGAGCAGCTGCTCCGGGCACCTCGCGTGGGCAGCGGCTCTGGGATACGGGGAGAATGGGCAAGCAACGGATCTGCCGGATGAGCGCGGTGCTGCGGTGCTCCATGGGCCGCGTGCGTCGTCGCTCCACTGTGGCGATGGAGCTTCGACCATGGCGAGCGGCGGCCGGCGGGGCTCCTACGCGCGGCGGATGGAAGAGCGTGGGCGTCTGGCTGTCTACCATCCAGCTGTTGGAGCTGGATGACGAAGCTGATGAGTGGGGCCCACCTGGCAGTGACAGGAGCTGCAGGACCCAGCTGTCGGCGAAGGGGAGAGAGGAGCCAGGGATAGCAAGGACATTTCACATGCCCATACTGACTAGACGTTGACGTGTCGAGCTTGCGTGGCATATCACATGTATAACTACAGTAAATCTAAAATTAAAAATCCACCCATGTTAAAGTTGTAAATGTCATCAACTGCCGATCTTAACAATGGTAAAAGCGTAAATCTCCCCTCGTCTGCCAATCTTAACAATGGTAAAAGCGTAAATCTCCTCTCGTGTTCTGGGTGCTGGCACTCGCGTCGTCCTCCTCCCCTCTCCCTCTGCCTCCATGCTCCAACCTCACCCGGAGGAGAAAAAACAAATCAAATCTCGCTGCGAGCCGGGAACCTGGGAGGCCAGCGCGCGCAATGGCGAGCAACAGGGCATCAGCCGCCGCCGGCATAGAGTACGAGAGCGGTAGCGACCACGACGGCGCGCTGCAGAAGCCGCTGCTGCTGCCCAACAGCTGGAGCGGGTACCGGATGGGGATGGGGTCGCGCCAGTCCAGCCTCAACGCCGCCGGCACCTCCTCCATTGCCGTCCTGCGTGCGTCCCACGTCCCCGCCTTGCTCTGCACGCTCATCGTCGCTCTCGGCCCCCTCCAGTTGGGCTTCACCAACGGGTACTCCTCGCCGACGCAGGACGGCGTCATCCGGGACCTCAAGCTCTCCATCTCCGAGGTACGTCCTGGCTGCAGCTTCTGCGCGCGCACACACACACTGACATACACCTGTCTTCACGCTCGGCTCGACGTTTTCTTCTCGTCTCATTTCAAAACTTAATTGAACTCCCCGCAGTTCTCGGCGTTCGGCTCGCTACCCAACGTGGGCGGCATGGTCGGGGCGATTGCCAGCGGCCAGATGGCCAAGTACGTTGGCCGCAGAGGGGTGAGAAACTCTGCTCCACTGCTCCTTTTCTTCATTATTCTAAGACTTGTTTCCTTGCACATGTCCCAGAAAATTGTTGTCTGTCTGCACATACTGTTTCATGGTCTGTGCTGGTCGTGCGTTTTTTTGGGGGGTTTTGATGACTTTGTGCAGAGAGGGTTGACAGCACTACTGGCCACTACTTAAATTTAATTAGAGTGTAGACTAAGGTCACGTTTGAATACAAGGACTAATTGATAGCTCGCTAAAAACTAACTAATATTAGCTCTAGTGCATGTGCATCCAAACATGAGGGCTATTTTGTTAGCTAAATCTTCAACTAGTTAGGGTCTGTTTGGATACACATGGCTAATTACTAGCTGGGCTAAAAATTAGCTCAAATTAGCTATAGTTGTCTAGCTAATTGGCTAACTAGTAACTACTAGTTGGACATGTGGCTAAAAAGTTAGCCCATCTATTAGCTGTCCTGTTTGGATACACTACAACTATTTTTAGTTAGCTAGCAATTATCTCTTGGATCCAAACATGTCCTTATTAGCCAACTACAGCTAATGTGAGCTAATTTTTAGTCTGGCTAGTAACTAGCCATGTGCATCCAAACAGGCCCTATAGCTAATTTGGCTAATTTTTAGCCCCAACTAGTAACTAGCCATGTGTATCTAAACAGGCGCTAAGTCTCCTCAACAAGAAAAAAACTAAAAGGGCGTAACCAGTGCAGAGAGCTCCCGCTCTGTTCGGGGTCTAGGGAAGGGTGTTAGCGGCAAGCCTTATCCTTGCCTGTGCAATGCGAGGAGGCTGCGACTTGAACAAGAAAAAAACTAGAGTAGAGTAAAATGTTGTTTGGTTGTGTAAAGGTAAAGCGCACGTCAAGGGAAATACATACTTTTTGGCCCCTCGTTAATCAGTTAACGACCAGATTGACGGTGATGGATTTACTGAGCCTTGGGATCGATTACCCTGCTATCACTTCACGATGTGATCGGACCACGCCGTGAAAAATGCTCCAACCAAACAGCGTGCGATCTTTTACACTAACTAGCTTTGTAACTGTTTCACAGTCACTGATGATTGCAGCGGTTCCGAACATCATGGGCTGGCTTGCAATCTCCATCGCAAAAGTATGGCGCTACGTGTGTCAGTTTATTTCCACTCATTGCTTCACAAATGACAACATCGGCTTTGATGACTGTCGATGTCTGCTCTGCTCTGCAGGACACTTCGTTTCTGTACATGGGAAGATTGCTTGAAGGATTTGGTGTCGGTGTCATGTCCTATGTGGTATGTATAATAAAACTCCATGCCTGGTTATGCCTTGAGAGTATGAGTACTTGTGCTTTTTAACCTGTCCTACTTCACTTTAAAAAAGATCAACTGATATGTCAGCATTTTTTAGACAAAGTGATCCATCCCTATGAAGTTTATTTTTATTGGCAGAAGAGCAATGGAAGCATGGACTGGTTATATCAGCTAATTTTGGTCTGTGAATTTTGTGCCACCATGTACCAGTATACGTAGCAGAGGTATCTCCTCAGAACATGAGAGGAGCTCTTGGTGCTGTGACCACGGTTTGTTCATACCCAGATGCGTCTTATCTTTTCATGAGGCAAACACTTGGCTTGTTTATGCCGACCTCACTGTGCAATTGTTCATTCTACAGTTGTCTGTAACCTTTGGTGTCATGCTTGCATATGTGCTTGGCTTGTTTTTTCCTTGGAGGTTTCTTGCATTAATAGGTAACGTGGCTCAACCCTGATAGATTAATAAACCTGCTGCTGCTCTTAGTTTGCATTTCAACTCTGATATTTTAGCTCGCACGATCAGCAACTCTGAATAAGTTGGACACATATTTTTTGGATAGTACAAATGTAGTAGGCAAATATTTTGGTTTTTACGCCCTCTATTCTATCATAAAGTCTGTGATGCGACACTTGTAGGAACCTTGCCCTGCTTATTGTTGATACCTGGCCTATTTTTCATTCCGGAATCTCCAAGATGGCTGGTATATACACACACGAGTTGGATAACGAACTCTGAATAATTATGCCAAATTGCAATTTCCAATGCCTGTTTCCCCCCTTATATTTGTAGGCAAGGATGAATAGGATGGATGATTGCGAGACTTCTCTACAAGTTCTGAGGGGATTCGATGCTGACATCACTGCAGAAGTTAATGATATAAAGGCGCACACTTACTTTCATTCATTTAGACTGACTGAATACAGTTTATTTGAAGAGCATTCACTTTGTGTATTATTATTTTCTTTAACATTTGGCGCATGGCTCTATGTACTTCATTGTTATGGAATCGGTGGGATTAACTTTTAGCTTTATGCAGATAGCTGTAGCATCAGCAAACAAAAGTGGTACAATACGTTTTCAAGAGTTGAACCAAAAGAAATACCGCATGCCCCTAATTGTAAGTTTGTAGCTTTATCTGCTTATCTGGTACCAAATTAGTAATCACATTTTGTAACTGTCAGTTTATGACAATGCTACAACTTTTTGCAGCTAGGAATTGGCCTACTTGTGTTGCAACAGCTAAGTGGAATAAACGGTATAATATTTTATTCAGGTAGTATCTTCAAAGCTGCAGGTAAGCTATGCACTTGTTCACTGACTTGTGTTTTTTATTAGTAGCTGTTCATAATAAATTTTAGGAAATAACTTTTTGTTCCTTCCAAATTTAACTGGAGCATTAGGGCCTTAGGGAACTGTTTTGGCTGTTTGCTGAATAAAAAGTATGAGTCTCTGATTGGCAATATTTTCTTACAGACGTAGGAATAGTGTAGTGGACTACAAAAATCAAAAGAGTGAAATTGGGATAAAGTGATCTTATTGCTCCTAAGTCCTAATGCATTATAACATGTTAAAAAATGCTAATATATTAGTCTCCTTGTAAGTTGTAACATGGTTTATCATTCTCTTTCTTTGATGAATGATGGCATTTTATTGTTTACTGCAAAAGCATTATGCCTCCTCTGTCTTTATCTACAACAGTGCCAGTTAAGTCTGTTTTGACTTTTAGTTCTAATAATCAAACTTCTCCAGGGCTCAAGAACAGTAACTTGGACACATGTGTACTTGGAGCTATTGGGGCAAGTACCTAAACTAGACAGACCTGATCTAGTCTCTCTGTGTTTTTATTAATCTTCTAATAACAGCATTCCATCAGGTTCTTGCCACTGGTGTTACAATCACGTTCTTGGACAGAGCTGGCCGGAGAATCCTCCTTATTGTAACTTCTGCTTCCCTCTAAAGCCACTAATTTGTGGGTCGTCTGTAGCTTAATTTAATTGCCACTTCAAATTACAGATCTCATCTTCTGGGATGACCCTAAGCCTTCTTGCAGTTGCTGTTGTATTTTACATCAAGGTAAGTTCAAGTTCCATTGCGATAAGATTCTGATCAGAATATAACAGTTTTTCTTTTGTATTCTCTGCAATAGTAATCTATTATACTAATTCAGTTAATGGCTTATAAACAATCTGATATGCAGTATCATTTCAGGATCTGTCATCTGTCATCTTAATCCACTGAATATTCTTCTTTCTTGTCATGGGTTATTCGTTTCAGGATAATATTTCAAATGACTCTGACTTGTATAACATCTTAAGTATGGTGTCCTTGGTTGGTGTCGTGGTAAGTCTGTCAATTACATTTTATCTGAACATTGGTTTTTAAATGTGGACTCCGTGCCCTAAATTTTTGCCCAAATACTTCTTTCAGGCTTATGCCATTGCCTACTGCTTCGGTATGGCTGCCATTCCATGGATCATTATGTCTGAGGTATAGTACCTTATCACATATAGCTAATATAGCTCATAAGATGCCTGAGCCACATGCTGAAAGCATTCTGAATAAAGGCTTATTCTCGAAACTTTGCATATTGACAGATCCTTCCGGTTAGCATCAAGAGTGTGGCAGGAAGCTTCGCGACCCTTGCCAACTGGTTGACATCCTTTGGAGTAACAATGACAGCAAATTTGCTTCTGAGCTGGAGTGCTGCAGGTTATATACATCTCTCTCTCTCTCTCGTGTAGAGTAGGATCATATATGAACAACCAAACCTTACGACACCTTACCTTTGTTTCCAAATCGTACAGGTACATTTGCCTCCTACATGATTGTGAGTGCTTTCACTCTCATGTTCATCATCCTTTGGGTGCCAGAGACAAAGGGAAGAACCCTCGAGGAGATACAATGGTCCTTCCAGTGAGCTCCAGCTTTCATCAGTATATGCAATTATTAAGGTCTGGTTTGAGCCGTATGTCGTGTGGTGGCTCAGATTTGTTTTTCTTTCCTTCTTGTCTCCTCTCTCTTTGTTTTCTGTCTTGCTAGGCACTTCGCGTGCAGGTCTACTCCTATTTGTTTGTACTATACTTTCGTGGGTTGTTTCCCCTTCTCTTAATGAACCACGCGCATAGCACGTTCTATGAAAAATAGCAAGGTGGTCTATGCAAATAGCGTGGCAAATCCTCCGGGAGCTATAAAAAGATATAGTAAAATATAGCAGAAGCTATTTCATCTAGCAATTTTATATAGTTTAAACTTTAAATGAAAATTCGCTATCGATTCTGCTTGAAAACATGTAAATAAGGACATTTTATGAACATGAATACTCAATATATGTACAGAGTTGTAAAAGAACATGTCTCTGGATCCATTACTCGACATTTGTTAAACGGACGTGCTGGCGCCTGGACATCCGATGGTATAGGATTTCATCGGACGGTAGTGCTGGCGTCCGGACATCCGATGGTGTAGGATTTCATCGGACGGTAATCTGGGCGCACTCCCACCGAACAGCCCATCAGAAACGTCGTTGCGCGACCCTGGCTTCGGTCGCCAGCCTGCCCGTCCGTGCCTGCCGCTACGCTGTATCACTGCTGCACACGCACGTCCTTCCTCGTCTGCCTCGCCTCGCCCCGCACGCGTACCCCACCCCCGTCCACCTCGCCTTGCCCCGCGCCCACCGCTCCTTCCCCCTAACCCCCTCCTCTCTTCGCGCGGGCGGGACATGGGAGTCGGGATGAGGACGAGCGCGCCTTGTCCGTAGGACCCCAGGTGCACCGCGCGCCCCATCCGTCGGCCTCCGGCTCGCCACGCGCCCTTTCCCCGGCGCTCGGGTCGTGGCCCCATGACTCTCTGAACATACCTCTGAAACACGAAACACTTGCAACATGAAACACTTGAAGGCAACATACGTCTGAAACAGATACAACATTTGGAACATACACTTGCAACATATGTGTGAAACATGTGTAACATCTAGATAAAACAATTGCAACTTGTACACATGAAAACACTTACTGCAACATAAGAATGAAACAGCTGAAACATTTGGAATATACTCCTGCAACATATGTGTGAAACATATGCAACATCCAAATCAAAATGCTTGCAACATATGTCTGAAACAGATGAAACACTTTGAACAAACGATTGCAACATGTCTCTGAAACACTTGCAACATATGCAACATCTGGATCTACTTTTGCAATATCCATATGGAACACTTGTAACGTACCTCTGAAATATCTGAAACACTTAAAACATACGTTTGCAACATGCGCTTTCAGCGCAACATCTCCTTGCTGCTTGGAAATGGAGGCTCATTGGCGCGTGGAGTTCATTGGTGTATAGCTCGCCGCTCCGACGGAGAAGGCCGTGGCGGGTCTGGAGCGAGTTGTCCCCGCTCCGGTGGAGAAGGCGGCCGGCGCACTGGAGAAGGACGCAGCGGGACAGAGGTGCGGTGGAGAGCGACGAAGGCGAGCGGCCACGCTCGGGCGCGATGGAGAGGAAGGATGGCGGTCGGCCGAGAGCGGTGGAGAGAGCCCTGGTGGTGCATGCCGCGGCAGTGCGGGCGTGGCGGCGCAGCCGTGATGCAACATGCCGTGGCGGTGCGGGGGCGCGGCGGGATGGGTGCGGGCGCTGCGGGGAATCCAGAGGAAAGGGAAAGTGAGAGCGGAGTATTATTTTTCTTTAGCAACGTGGTGCGAGTCTGTTGGGCCGTTCGGTTGGTGACACGGCCCTCCAACGGCGGCGTCCGACAGATTCCTATCAGACAGGACGTCCTGACCCAAGCATTTCCGTTTGTTAAATCAATCAACATCCTCACAGCTATGATCCACAATCAATATTCAATGATTCATTACATCATTTATAAAGTAAAGAACATAACATAGAGGCATGGATTGTATTCACCTAAAAATATTTTGCATTTAAGCCAAACAGTGGTGTTTAGAGGAGCCAAAATAGCAGAACTAACTGAGAATATTGTAGCGGTGGACCCTATGAAAAAAAGATATAATTGTGCTACAGTGGTGTTTAGAAACATGATGTTTAAACTGTTTTTTCAAATAGTTTTGTTCAGGATAACATTTCATCGGATTCTAACTCGTACTACATCTTAACTATGATCTCCTTGGTTGCTATCGTGGTATGTCTCAGCTATGTTTCTTCTAAAAAACTGGATACAAATGCAGAATCTATGCCAAAATAATGACTGGTGCAACTATATTCAGGCTTTCGTCATTACCTTCTCGTTTGGTATGGGTGCCATTCCATGGCTCATGATGTCTGAGGTACACTACTTTGTTGCATATATATACCTGATATAAAGCTTGTACAAGGCCTCTGTGTCTCCTAATTTTGGCATCTTACCGAAGAGAACTATTTGCATAAGCAAGAGTCTGAGGCTACAACTCAGGCATGTACTGTAAGAGATATCTGAAGGTATATATAGTTCAAACTCTCTGCGTTTTTCAGATCCTCCCAGTTAGCATCAAGAGTCTCGGCGGAAGCATTGCGACACTGGCCACCTGGCTGATATCCTTCGCCATAACAATATGACGACGAACTTGATGCTCACCTTGAGTGTTGGAGGTCCACACCACACCTTTGTGCTTCAGCTTTGAAATCTGAATAGGATAGGATTCTGAATCATGGAAAGCTGATGCAGTTTTTTTCCCCTTTTAATTTCTGGTTAGGCAATTTCCTCTCGTACATGGTTGTGAGCGCCTTCACCCTGGTTTTTGTCATCCTTTGGGTGGCGAAGATGAAGAACCCTAGAGGGGATACAATGGTCGTTTCGCTGAGCATTGAGCATCGGTTGATATCTTCTTCCAGTTTTTCTCTTAGAAAGGCTACGGTTGGTATGTGTCTAACAGGAAATTTTGAGCATCCTTCCCAAGTCCCGACGTACACAAATACTAGGCGAAGGCCACGGATTATTTCTGTTGATACGACAGAATGCTGTGGCAAATATTGACATGTAAATGCTGGAGCAGTGACTCTTATCATATTGCTCTCTTCTTGCCTTCAGTGATGCAAGATCAACGGTGCATTGTCAAAGTATATGTAAATGGATGCTTGGGCACTAACTGACCAATCCCAACTTCCCAAGCAAGTTTGTTGAGGCCACCTTCTTACTTCCTCCATTTTCTTTTACAACACGCATATTAAAGATTCAAATATTTAAAATCATTAACCATTAATTTAGCTAACATTTTTTTAATTGTTATAATACAAATTCAATACAATTGGATTTGTAATTAAACATAGTATCCAACTCTCATAAATGTAAAAGTATAAATATTATAAAATAAATAAATAGTCAAAGTATAATTTAGGAGATCGTGCCATGTTAAATCATGTTTTATAAAAAGGAATGAAGGGAGTAACCCATAGACCGGCAGTTAGGTCTGAGCCTGCTTTTTGGAGCTGTGGTTTACCAGTTTTCACTCCGTACATATGATGTATCAATAATGCTTGAGCGCGAGCGTCCAGCCATCCGGACGCTACACGGCACAGTCCGCCTCGCTACTCCCGCTCGCGCCACTCTTTCACGCGACGCGCGCTCCCTCCCATCGCCCGCCCCGCTCGTCGTGCTTCCCGTCGACGCGGATACGCCACCTCCACCGTGCCTCGCGTTCGGAATCGCGCCTCCCGCCCGGACTAGCTCCGCTCTCCGCGGCCGTGCGCGCCATCCGCCTGCTGTGACCACTGCCGAGGCCCGTGCCTCGCGCTTGGACTAGCACCGCCCTCTGCGTCACTCCGTGGCATCGAACTCTGCGCTGGCATCGAGCTCCGCGTCGACGAGCCTTTTGCAATCGTATGTTTCATGCGTTTCAGATGTATGTTTCATGTGTTTAATCTTTATGTTTCACGTGTTTCATCTGGATGTGGCAAACGGATCTGGTGTTGCATATGTTGCAATAGCTACATACGTATGTTTTAAGTGTACGTTCCGCATGTTTCAGCTGTTTCAGACATATGTTGCAAATGTATGTTCAAAATGTTTCAGCTGTTTCAGACGCATGTTGCAAGCGTTTCATATGGATGTTACAATGGTTATACACGTATGTTTTAAGAGTATACTGCATATATAGCAACAGTCGGACGGATATTACAGAGGAGATGAGACATTAGGACGGGGAAGGGGCGCGGCCAAGACAGCATGGCGGAGGACGGGGGCGCGGTGGGGGATGGCGCCGCGGCGAGGGGAGGAGTGCAGCACGGCGAGGGGAGGAGTGAGGCGTGGCGGGGAAGGAGCGCGGTGGGCTTGACACGGGGGCGCAGGCGGGATGCGATTGAGGCGCGGGTTGGGTCGCATGTGGCCAGACGCAGTCGCTGTCATGAGATGGGCCACGGGCTGCCGGGACGCGATCGCTGGCGCAGGATCTGTACGAGCGCGGAGGCGTCCGACATGCCACGGGTGCAGGTGTCGAAGCTACGTCCAGACGGGGGAGGGGGGTGTTAGCGTCCGGACGTCCGGACGCTAGCCCTGCCCATAATGTATGCCAACCAAACGACGCCAGCTGACAAACTAACAACAAAGTAGCAGAAGCAAAAACCAAAGAAGACCCCTCACCCGTAGGTCATGTTGATCAAATTTGGATCGCGTCGCTGTCGGTGACGGTGTCGAGTGATACCAAACAGACGGAGAGATGTCCGGTGTTGCTGTTGCATCCCGATCAGATCTGTGGATGTAGAAAATCCGGCATGATCTGCACACATGCAACACGTTCCTTTCCTTGTAGTTGTAGGCTTTGGACTTCCGTTCCAGCATGCGAACAAGGAACAACCAACCCCTGAGAGTCTTCCGTCAGGGAGAGGGAGACTAGCTGTACCGTCCGCGATCACGAGGCGCACGATGGACGACGGTGGCCGCGAGCACACTGGCTTTTTCTTCAAGAAGAAATGGAGGTAGTAGCCCGCCGCAGCTTATTGTCCCATGCGAATCTGACGTGGCTGTGACTGTGAGCAGCTGGTCGCCCACCAGCCACCACCGACATGCATGGGCTGGCACGAACGTGCGACCTGATCCGTGCACTTCGGACAAGCGCCCTGTTCGGCTGAGCTTATGAAATAATATTTTTTTCTCACAACATTTTAATATAAATATTAGCATAAACTAAATTTTAGCATCAGCGCACATGGTGAAGGACTTTGTAATACGAAACAGAGTATGCTGAGCCGGACCCCATCTGTCAGTAAATATTCTATGTCAGTCAGTCAAGGAGTTTCCGGCTGATGATAAGTCATTTGCAAGGGCCGGGGCCGGGGGCGAAACCAAACGAGAGGAAAACATTTTCCCGGGGTGTCACTGTCCATCCAACGTTGATATGATGGCTTATATATCCATAACACAAGCTGCATCTTGTTGCAGCCCAGGGTCGGTGATTTTGAAAGAAGAAGAAGAAGAAAAAAAGATCATTCCAAATCGACGCCTCTTTTTTCCCCCCTGAAAGTGACTTAGAGCATGCTTGGCAGCACGGGGCAGTAGAATTGCTCAAAGAACACTGTGGCCCAGTATGACAGTATCGACAAACGGCAAAAATAACATGGCCAACATTTATCCGTCCAAAGATAAATGTGTGGATGATGAGCTGAAAGTCATGTCCATCTCAGCTGAGAAAAAGAGCAGACACTTCTGGGTCCCTGACGGGTGGGCCCCCGAGGAGACCTGCCTGGCACGACGAGTCGACAGCCCTATTCAACGGAACGAGGTGGGTCTCGCTCCTGTGCTGTCGTCTCCTGCCATTCGCGTCCTCCTCCTTCCAGAGTCCCACCCCACCTAGAGGAAAAGGAAACAAATCAATCAAATCTCGTTGCGAGCTGGGCGGCGAGCGCGCGCCGCGCCATGGCGAGCAACAGGGCATCCGGCGGCGAGTACGAGAGCGGCAGCGACCACGATGGCGCGCTGCAGAAGCCGCTGCTGCCCAACAGCGGGAGCTGGTACCGGATGGGGATGGGGTCGCGCCAGTCCAGCCTCAACGCCGCCGGCACCTCCTCCATGGCCGTCCTGCGCGAGTCCCACGTCTCCGCCTTCCTCTGCACGCTCATCGTCGCGCTCGGCCCCATCCAGTTCGGCTTCACCGGCGGCTACTCCTCCCCGACGCAGGCCAGCATCATCCGGGACCTCAACCTCTCCATCTCCGAGGCACGCCCCTCCCTCTGCCTGTGAATTCTACTACTACTTATGTTTTTGCCTTTTTGCTCTATCTACCCCTCACACACACTCACGTTTCCAAACTAATAATTGATGGCGCGGCCGCGCAGTTCTCGGTGTTCGGCTCGCTCTCCAACGTGGGCGCCATGGTCGGGGCGATCGCCAGCGGGCAGATGGCCGAGTACATGGGCCGCAAAGGGGTGAGAAACAACTCTGCTCCTTTTCTTCATTTATTACTCCTTTTTCTTCTTTGTTTGTATTCTGTCCGGAGAGTCGAGAGTAGTATGCGCTACCTGCTGATTGAAATGTAAAGCACACTAGTTTTCTGTCGGTTGACGCCTGTGCCGAATTTGTTGTGCGGCTTCGCTAAATCGGATTATGACCTTAGTTTTCGTGCTCATAAATTCGTTAGATATATCTTTCCCATTGACATGGTCATCATCGATCATGCAGTTGGGCAGAAAAGACGTGACTGATATATATTTTACCAAAGTCCAGTATTTATTTACAGTTACTTTGACTGAAGGTGTTTTCATCAATTGAAGAGATGTTTTGCGCCCAAATTGTACTCTTTTTCACTAACAGTAACTGGCTTGCTAACTGTTTTGCAGTCGTTGATGATTGCAGCGATTCCGAACGTCATTGGTTGGCTTGCAATCTCCTTTGCAAAAGTATGGCACTATGTGTTTCCTTTGCTTATTCAACATATTGCTTGACAGATGACAACATTAGGCTTGATGACTGTTTGATGTCTGCTTTACAGGACTCTTCATTTCTGTATATGGGACGCTTGCTTGAAGGTTTCGGTGTCGGTATCATTTCCTATGTGGTAAGTATAATAAAACTCCATCCGTGATTATTTTCTGCATAGGAGATTTATGACTTGAGAATTAGAGTACATGTGCTGTTTAAGCTGTCCAAGTGAGAGAAAAAAAGGAACAAGATCAACTGAGGTATCAGCATTTTTGAGACAAACTGATCTATCCCCATGAAGTTATTTTTATTGGCAAAACAACAGTGGAAGCATGGACTGGTTATAATAACAGCTAATTTTGATCTGTTAATTTCGTGACACCAGGTACCAGTATACATAGCAGAGATATCTCCTCAGAACATGAGAGGGGCTCTAGGCTCTGTGAACCAGGTTTGTTTATACTCGCAAGCATCTTTTCTAGTTGTGAGGTTGAGGTAAACACTTGACTTGTTTATGCGGAACTCATTGTGCACTTGTTCATTCTACAGTTGTCTGTAACCCTTGGTATCATGTTTGCCTATTTGCTCGGCTTGTTTGTTCCCTGGAGGCTTCTTGCAGTAATAGGTAATGTGGCTATACCCTGATACACTAGTGGGTCTGCTGTTGTTATTGCTGTTAGTTTGCACTTCAATTCTGATATTTCAGCTCGCATGATCAGCAGCATCAAATGATTTGAGCAAATATATTGAATAATAGAAATATAGTAGGAAAATATTTTTATTTTGACCCTATCTAAGATAACTTTTTTCCTAAATTGTATGATGCCATACTTGTAGGAACCTTGCCCTGCATAGTGTTGATACCTGGCCTATTCTTCATTCCGGAATCTCCAAGATGGCTGGTATATACATGCACAAGTGGCATAATGAACTCTGAATCATTGTGCCAAACTGAAATTTCCAATGGACATTTCTTCCCCTTATATTTCTAGGCAAAGATGAATATGATGGATGATTGCGAGACTTCTCTACAAGTTCTGAGGGGATTCGATGCTGACATCAGTGCAGAAGTGAATGATATAAAGGTAAGCACTTTCTTTCGTTCTTAGACTGATTGAATATGATTTATATGAGCAATCTTCCCTTTGGGTATCATTAGTTCTTTAACATTGAGCACACATGTACTTCATTCTTATGAAATCAGTGGGATTAACTTTTAGCTTTGCTCCCCATTATGCAGAGAGCAGTAACATCAGCAAACAAAAGGACTACAATCCGTTTTCAAGAGTTGAACCAAAAGAAATACCGAACGCCCCTAATTGTAACTTAACTTTATCAGCTTATATCGTACCTAATTAGTATTCACATTTTGTAATTATCAGTTTGTGACAATGCCACAACATTTCGCAGATAGGAATTGGTCTACTTGTGCTGCAACAGCTAAGTGGAATAAATGGTATACTGTTTTATGCAAGTAGCATCTTCAAAGCTGCAGGTAAGCTGTGCATTTGTTCACTGGCTTGTAATTTTCATTACTAGTTGGGCATCATAAGTTTTAGGCAAGAAATTTTGGGTATCTTGCAAATTTAATTGGTAGACAACCAACATAAGTATCTTATTGGCAATGCGGAATTGTGTTATTGGACTACAAAGTATAAATATCAAAACAGTAAACTGGGATAAAATGGCCTTATTGTTTCTAATGCATTATAACAGGTTCAGAAAAAGCTAATAACTGTATACCCTTATAAGTGGTAACGTGGTTTATCATTCTCCTGCCTTGATGAATGATGACATTCATTGTTTATATTCTTACAAAAGCATCACGTCTTCTTTGTCTTTGTCTACAACAGTGCTAGTGTAGTCGGTTTTAGCTTTTAATTTAACAATCAAATTTCTTCAGGTCTCAAGGACAGTGACTTGGACACATTTGCACTTGGAGCTATTCAGGCATGTGAATAATAACTAGACAGATTTTATCTAGTCTCTATATTTTATTTTAAGCTTCTAACAGCCTTCCATGATTCCATCAGGTTCTTGCCACTGTTGTTACAACCATGTTCTTGGACAGAGCTGGCCGACGAATCCTCCTTATTGTAACTAACTTCTGCTTCCCTCTAATGCTATTAGCTGGTAAGTTTTCTGTAGCTTAATTTAATTGCCACTTCAAATTGCAGATTTCTTCTGCTGGGATGACTCTAAGCCTTCTTGTAGTAGCTATTGTATTTTACATCAAGGTATGTTCACGTTCCTTTGTGACAAGATTCTGATGAGAAGATAGTAGTTCTTCTGTACTCTTTGCAAGACTGCAGTACATGGTTTATGAAGATTTTGGTTTGCAGGATTGTTGCAGGGTCTCTCATCTCATTTCACTGAATATTCTTCTTTCTTATCATGTTTTTTTTTTGTTTCAGGATAATGTTTCACATGACTCTGACTTGTATAACATCTTAAGTATGGTGTCCTTGGTTGGTGTCGTGGTAAATCTGTCAGTTACATTTCATATGAACATTTGTTTTTAAATGTGGAATCTGTGCCATAAATTTTTGTTCAAATACTTCACCCAGGCTTATGTCATTGCCTTCTCCTTCGGTATGGGTGCCATTCCATGGATCATAATGTCTGAGGTATAGTACCTTAATGGATAACGAAGATATCTCACTAGATGCCTCTCTCCCAGTTTTAGGTTGCCACTGAAGAGCACTGTTCATATCCATAATTCTAGAGCAAGTGCTCTTAGGCACAGGCTGTAAGCAATCTGAAGGCTTACTTCAAAACTTTGTTTTTTGTAGATCCTCCCAGTTAGCATCAAGAGTCTTGCAGGAAGCTTTGCGACCCTTGCCAACTGGTTGACATCCTTTGGAATAACAATGACAGCAAACTTGCTGATCAGCTGGAGTGCTGGAGGTTCGTATGCATTTGTGCTTATCTCTTGTGTAGAGTAGGATCATATATGTGAACTATCAGACCTTACACAGGTTACCTTTGTTTCCAAATTGTACAGGTACATTTGCCTCCTACATGATTGTGAGTGCCTTCACTCTCGTGTTCGTAATCGTTTGGGTGCCAGAGACAAAGGGAAGAACCCTCGAGGAGATACAATGGTCGTTCCGCTGAGCTCCAGCATCATCAAAATACAAAATGGCTCTTTGAGTTTTGTTGCTTTAGATAGTAAGAATATGGTTATTCATCTGCAATGGTTCTTCAAGTTTTTGTCGCTTTAGATGGAGAACTGAACATTGATTCACATAATTGGTGTTTTTGGCTATTCTTTCGCAGCTCAAGCCACTCGATGAAGGCCACACATTCTTTCTGTTCATAAAAGGTCCTGTACATGAGATTTTATACAATGTTGTTTTAACTTTATCCCAATAGAATTGTAAATGCTTGTGCAGTAACTCTTATATTATTTTTCTTCCCTTCAACATTGTAAGATAAACGACAGTTGCCAAAATAAAATCTAAACCTTGGTTCCAATATTCAATGTAAACACGAGCATATCTGTGTATTGTTCTTGATAAATCACTCAAGCACATTTTTCCAGTTAATAGTCCCATAGTACTGCTGCTAACGGCCTTGTTCTGACAAGGTTCGGTTAATTTAAACAGGAAGCAACTCAAGTTAGAAAACCGTACACTGAACCAATTCCAGAAGGAGGATCCTTTGATGGGTCCCCAAATGCTTACAGGCACCAATGCATCGACCTCCTGTGCTGTTACCTGCACTTTTGACTGGAACAAGATTTGAAAAATGAATGTTGAAAATAAGGTGAAGGTCTTCATATGCCAATTCGCCGGTCAAGCAAAAGTGCAAAACATTGCAAGACAATTCCGTTGGCATCCCTAAGGAAAACATTGCAAGACGAGGAGTCAGGTTGGACACCCTCTGTCCTATGTGCCACAGATTTGATGAAGATATGGGCAACTTATTTCTCAAATGCAAGGAAATGCGGCTATGTTGGCTGCTGCTGGATTTGGATGAGGTGAGGGTAGACTACTGTCGTTAGCTCAATCAGTGATATATTAGAGGAAATTTGGGAGTTTGACAGGGATAAACAGAAAATTATTCTCCTACTATAGTGCTGGACTACTCGTGGTCAAACTTGAGATGCTTTCCCTCTGAGAAAGAATGACTTATAATTTGGAACGTAGAGAGTACGAGGCATCAAACTAACCGTGGTCAAAGAATTATACAAAGTTTGAGTTTCAAAATTCGTTTATGCCTCAAGGATCAAGTACGAATGGAAATATTATTGATGGGCCGGCCGTCATCTCATCTGGGCCATGAGCAAATCAAACGGCCCATTATCTCACGTTCCCAAGTGGCCTCGTCTGCACTGTGGACTGGGGAACCCAACTGATCGCTCCCATCCATGGCGCTGCAGTGCGGCGGCGGCGGCGGAGGAGGAATCGCAGCCAACCTCGCGAAGGCGAAGCTATCCTCCTGCGCTGACGGCGAGGACGGCCTCAGCGCCCTTCCCGACGATCTCCTTGTCGACATCCTTCTGCGCCTCGTCACCACCGCCGAGGCCGCGCGGACCAGCGTGCTCGCGCGCCGCTGGCGCAGCCTCTGGGCCCTCCTCCCGGAGCTCCGCTTTCACTTCGGCCCTGATGGCCACCGCATCCGCGAGCTCCTCGATGACCCTGAAGCCGCAGATCTCCGCCGCATCTCCGTCACCACCACTGAAGGCTCCGGTCCCGATTCCGCTTCCGCGTCGGCTTGGCTCCCCGCCGCCTGGCCGGTGGCCTTGTCTACCACAACATGGTTCCCAGGAGCGACGGCGTGGAGGATGCTGCGGGAAGAGGCGGCGGCATTGAGCTGCCCTGCTTCGAGAAGGCCACCACGATTGAGTTCAGGCTAGGGTTTCTCGGTCTCTTCTTGCCATCGTCCGGCACATTTGCGTGGCTTGCCGAGCTCAGCCTCTACCGCCTCCAACTCCATGGCCCTTGTGAGCTCGGAGAGGTTGTATCTTGGCCTCGGTGCCCATGCTTACAAAAGCTCAGGGTCTGCCAGTCTCTGGGGCTAGACAATCTCTCCATCCACTCGAAGTCCCTCCTACACATAAAGCTGGAGAGCATTTGTGGATTACGGCAGCTCACAATTGTTACCCCGACTCTCAAGCAGTTAGAAGTGAGTTTCAGCTTGCTTGATGATGATCCAAGTGCCCACATCTCAGTGCCTCAGCTGGAGTCCCTGGTGTGGATTGATTTGTATCATCCACGATCTGTCCGTCTTGGCAATTTGGAACAACTCGGACTGCTCGGCAGTTATTTTCTTGTGTATGGGCAACACGACAATAGAGAGCCTAATCATCATAGTCTGAGGCTCTTGCAGCGATTTAAGGTCCTAAACACTCTTGTTCTTTGGCTCATTTTTCAGAAGGTGAGTGGAGTTACGCTATCGGGGAACTTGCTAATTGCTACCAAGCTAAATTGTGACAAAGCTAACTTGGTGTTCAAGAGGTATTTGATTAGGTGTTATGCCTAACTTAGGGTAGTCTGTAGAAATTCAAGAGTCTAAATTAAAATAGCTGCCCTGTTAAATAATGTGGCTTAGGTTTGGGTTCATTTTATAGCACTGAAGCAATTGGTATTATTAAATAATGTGTGCAGCGTTTGGGAATTACTCCAAATGCCATATGTGTGTCTAGAAAATGCTTCAAGGGAACACACATAGCCACATACTACCAATCTGATGCACTAGTACACTAGTTAATAGTTATTCAATGGTTCATGGCATCTTAGTGGTGGCGAGAAAGGGGACATGAACTATTGAGTGGTTAAAACTTGAATAGTTATGGTTTATACTTGCACAATATCTATTCTTATTCACATTTTCGCCGTTGGGAAGTGACTTCACAACTAAAGCATGTTTATAGATGCTTAGAATATTTTTTTAATCAAGAAAGACTAGATATGCAACTACTTGTTTTGCATAGGTAATATAAAGCAAACCTGTTAGGATATAGGACCTTTTTGTGTGTGATAATCAGTTATTTGAAAATTGGATTCCTCCTTTATCCTGCCTGATCTTTAATTTTTTGGTAACATCTTATGGATCAACAGGACATAGATGGGTATGAGTACTTGATGGGAGACATAACAATGCTCCCTGAAGTTACGACCTTGCACCTGAATGTACTCAACCGAGGTCATGCTTCTGGAGCGAGTTGTTTCCATAGATAAGGATGTGTACTGGTTTGCAACGATTGAAATTAAATTTATATGCTGATACAAACTTGGAGGTAAAGCTCTGTTTGTTTACTCAAGAAACTAGGAAGCGATAGAAAGCAATTGAGTTGTTGTAAGGCTCTCTGGAAAAAGTATTGCCTTTAAATACTATCAATATGTTAGAAACAAATCAGAAATCAATTGAGTTTTTGTATAGTTCTGTTCTGACAAGAATGGCATGGGAGTAGATAACGCCAAAATAGGTTTTATTGATAACGTGTTGTCAGTTGTATAAGTTTTTATGATTTGTGAAAATTTAAAATTGTTTATGCCTCATCACTCCTATGCAAATAACAACCATATTGCTAAAATCAATTGGCTTCCAACAAATTACCATTGTTAATTTTTGTTGTGGAAATCTGTTGATAGAATAGCTACTTATCTAGGCATTTGTGTATTTTGTTACTGCTCTCTTTATTTTATTCCTGATTGCATTTGCCAATATATTCGACGGTAATATCATGCTCTTTCTTCTTAGGCACAATCTGTCCATTTGGCTGTGTTTGTGATCAACCAACAGAGTGGAAGACCGAGAAACTCACTCTGATGCGCCTTGAAGTAGTAGCAATCATGGACATGAAAGGGACTGACCATGAAATTACTCTTTTGAAACGACTATTCAATTGTGCGGTGAATCTAAAAAGGTTTAGATTAATGTATGGGTCAAGCACTGCAAGCAAGGGCCAATGAAGTGCATCGGAAGTTGCTAAGCTTTGCTATGCCAGAAACAAACGTAAGTCTGGAAGAATTGCTTGGGTAAGGGGTAACAAGCTGTTGTTACAACCATGTTCTTGGACAGAGCTGGCCGACGAATCCTCCTTATTGTAACTAACTTCTGCTTTCCTCTAAGAGCAACTCCAAGACATTGTGTAAAATAAAAGCCTAAAATCCATGATTTAGCCATTCTCTTAAATAGAACATCCTCCAAAAGAGTAGAGTAATGCAACAGCCTTTCTAAATTTTTCATTATCTATTTTTAAAAGCTGACATGCCACGCTAAGATTGGTTCGCTTTCCCATTTTCTGTACTCTCGCCATTTGCATGCACACCACCAGACAGATGGTGAGCCTTCACGTCATGCTATTTTTACCCAGCGAGAAGTGCGGGATGGATGACTTGTTATTTTGGAAAACATGATAGAATAGTTGTCGGAGCCGTGATTCTTCCAAAAATACCTAAAATAGTATTTCACAACACAAATGGCTACTCTCTTGAAGTTGCTCTAATGTTATTAGTTGGTAGGTTTTCTGTAACTTAGTTTAACTGCCACTTCAAATTGCAGATTTCTTCTGCTGGGATGACTCCTTTTGTGGTTCCCAAGTGCCTACAGGCGTGATGGAGGCTCGAAGGAAAATCTTGGGGATGGATGGTGGCGAGTTATTTTGTCCATAGTCGGAGAGGTAATACATGGAGATGACAGCGTGTGTGTTTTTTTGTTAGAAACGAACAAAAAAATTGTTGGTGGAATGTTTTTTTCTATACTCATTAGTTCTTAGAATGATATTTTGTCCATTGTCGGAGAGGTAATACAAGGAGATGACAGCGCGTGTGTGTGTGTTTGGTTAGAAACGAATAAAAAAGTTATTGGTGGAGTGTTTTTTTCTATACTCATTAGTTTTTAGAAAGATTGCAAAACTAGGTTTTTGAGACACGGTTTTTTATATTTTTGTGGATATACTCTAACAATGGTACTTGTTCTGACAAGTTTCGATTAATTTAAACACGAGCAGCTCGAGTAAAAGAACTGGACTAAATCGAAGTCGTGGGTCCCCAAATGCAGAGCAGGTGATGATTGATCGTTGGTGGAGTGAGTGACCTCACACTGCACAGAATTGGGCAAACATCTCTGTCGACTGTCGCCTTCTAATATCCAGTTATCCACTCACCTTTTGGATGCATGATGATGATTACTGAACAGTGAAAAGTAGTGTTAGGTAAATCACCTGTCAAATCTGGCACGCGAGCTTCTTCCAAACTTGCACGTTGATGGTCGGTCTAGCAGTACAATGCAACTTTGTGGTGACCTTATCTCATTGCTCAACTGATTATTAATAACAATATACTCCGTAAGCTGGTAACAAAATCATTACTACTACTCTCTTGTCAGTAGCCTAGTGCTGCTAGTAGTACTGGAACAGAGTGTGCCTCTCCCGGACGGCGAACGCCGGCGAGGAGGGCACGACGTTGAGCATCCACGACAGGCAGGGCCCGTCCGCGTCGACGACGCCGTCGCCACCGTACATCCCGTAGGATGCCGCCGACTTCCCCGCGGCCGGGCCGTAGCATCCCCACTGCTGCTGCTGCGGCGGCGGCGGTCGAGCGTAGCCGCCGCACGCGTACGGCCGGACCCCGCTGTCCTGCGTCGCCGGCGCTGGCGCGACGGCCGCCGCGGCGCGCCGCTCCTCCTTCTTGTACCGGATCCCGCAGGCGTTGCACAGCGACTGCGACAGAAGCGAGCGAGCAGGGGGACGTGAGACCAGCGTGCGATGCATGCATGGCAATGGCATATTGGTATAATGGCATGGCAGCCAGCAGGACGAACTGTGCCCCACGCGACAAGAAAGAAAAAAGTCGTGTCGACGTGGACACACCTTGGGTCCCCGCGGCCCGTTCCGCCAGAGGGGCGTCGACGTGGTGTCGCAGTTGGCGCACCGCCGGGGCGGCGAACCTTCTTGGCGGGGCTCCTCCACCAAGACGGCGGCACTGCCACCGCCACCGCCCGCGCGCGCGTGGACGACGCCGGCGGCCTCGGCGAGGCGCGTGGACGGCGTGGCGAGCGACAGCGTGCAGTCGACCTGGCCGCCGCAGCCGCCGTCCTCCGCGTGGTAGTAGTAGCACTGCTCCGGCGGCAACTCCATTGGCATGGGGAACAGCAGCGAGAAGGCCGGCGCCGACGCCGCGCACCGGCCGCCGCAGCCTCCGGCGTAGCGCGGCCCGCACGCGCACGGCGCAACCTCCTGCTGCAGCATCGATCCTGGCTGGCTGTGCGGCCTCACACAGGCTTGAACGACGACGACGGACCAACACGGCCGCCGGGGCTGGGCTAGTCGCAGTGGTTGGTCGGCGACTCGGCGTGGCGTGGGCGTGGTATATATCGGGATATGAATTGGATCGTAGCGCCCGGGCAGTGTGCAGCAGGCAGCAGCAGGGAGGTGATCGAGGGGCTGTCCTGTCGGTTCTTGGAAGCAGCCGGCTGGGAACTCGCAGCCGCCAACAGCTCCGTGTGCGCACGCACACACTGCACGGTGCCAGCAGTACGGCGGCGATCTCGAGCCGAGCGGGCGGTGGCGTCGGCGGGCGACTGAACGAAGCTGCAGCCGTTGGCTCGGCTGGCTCCGGTGGTTTTGATAAGGACGACGGCGCGCGCTGGATTTGGTGGCGCGACACCGGCACGGGAAGCGATGTGATGCGATGCGGTGTGGCGCGTGTGCCCGCGCGCATGTCTGCCCGCGTGTCTGCCGGCCTCCACTGGCCAGACAGTGGCCGCTGGGCTCTGCAGACTGCAGGTTGCAGGCGGCAGTGCGAGCGGTCAAGGGTCAAAAGGGTGGCGAGGGCGGCCACGTGAAACGGGGAGCAGTCTCCCAGGCGTTCGCGCGCGCTCCGACGGCCGGCTGCTGGTGCGGGGACGCAAATAAAAGCCTGGGGACGCGGGCGCGCGGTGGTGCTGTGCAGAGCTTGGACTGGCGGTGGTCGGAGCAGTAGAATCGCCCGTCGCCGATCACGAGGCGCACAGTCCGATCTGTTCCTCCTCCTCCTCTGCCCCTACTGCATCAACTACTGACGAACACCGAGCGTATATTCGTGGATGCTTTCTACAATACCATATCTCGAAATAAAATGGCAGATCCCCTGCGGCCCGGACACAGATCGTGTGCAGTGGGTATTCACACTGCAAGATATGCAGTGGCCATATCGGAGCCATCCATGTAGTGAGAACGGTAGGATTAGGGATCTTTTTTTCCCATCCTTTCTTCATCTCACCTTTTACTCAAACGAATGCAAAGAAGAAAAAAATCAAAAGCATATACCACTGTATAGTAGCAGACCACATATGGAGCTGAGCAGAACACATGCCCATATACTGAACACATTCAAAATCAAAGTTTGCTGAATTGTCAGTCATACAGAACACATGCCCACATACTGAACATATTGGATCTCTTTTGGTCCAGGTTACTAATTCATTGTTAAATCATACATATATTTTACTCTGAACTGAAATATTTTTTTACCCAAAAGCTTAATACAAAAGCTGAACAGAAGAGCATATAGCACTGTTCCTGTCTTCATATACAAAATGATGTATCACCCAATAGCAGATTTGATCATGCCTTCACTACATGGCCTACAAACAAAAGATAATTCAGATATGCCGATTTCTAGATTATATTGAACTAATACAATTTACATAGACTTACATTTATATTCTGCTAAAAATACCAATCATCTATCCCTCCAACAGAGTAAGGATTAGTGGCATCTTGAAAAACACTCCTAGTAATGCATGTGCACAAGCTTTTTTATTGGCCAAATTAAATACTCCTAGCTATATTTCAGGTGCCTAAAACATAGCATTCCTTATATTTGGTCAAAGTTGCTATAGTTTGACATAGGACAAATACCAGTAGTAAGATAATGAGGCTTTTATATAAACTTGGTCAAAGTTACTATAGTTTGTCTTAAAACAAAACTGGGTCCTTGTATTTTAGGACGGAAGGAGTAACATTCAAAATGTGTACCCAAATATAAGGGATTCTAGGCGAACAAAACAGTTTTGCATTAAATAGTTGCATAAATTTGGTAGATATTATTTTGCTATTTGCTATTTTTTAACCAATCACCATGAATCTTGTTGATGGTAGCATCCAATTAAGAAATAAAATGAGTGTACATGTGCCTTTTGTATTCTTCTAATCTGTCTAAAATCTTTAGAATGGAGTATTACAGAACAAAGGAAGTAGACTCAGCATCTCCAGCAGAGCCCCTACTTAGGCCTCTATCCTATTTTTTAGCGCTGAGAGACAAGAAACTCACTCCACATGGCCACTACTCCATCCCTCAAAAGTAGGAGGCCCTCCGATCTCATCCCCTCGATCAGGGGGCTATGGAGGGAGCCCCTACTCGATGGTTTCTACAGTTGGGCTCGCACGTCCCTCCACATCCACCTATCCTTGGCCCGACAACTTCCCAACGACACCAGATCCGGCGACCTCCGGCCACGCCCCCCCCCCCCCCCCTCCACGCGAGCTCTGCTCCCTGTCGTGACCACCTGCTCCCCTCACCGATCCTCTGCCGTTGCTCCTCTCTCCCACGGAGAAGAAGCCACGGCCGCCTTGTCGCTCCTCTCTCTCGCACGGAGTAGAAGACGCGAACGGACACCGGAGAAGGAGTCCCTTCTCTCTTCCTCGTCGCTCCTCCCTCCCATCGAGAAGAAGCCGCGGGCGGCCGCTGGAGGAGCCTCGCGCGATCTCCGCGTGTGCGAGCATAGCTCAGATCCAGATCTCGTCACAACATACGGCCTCCTAGCTCCTTTTGTGCCAGCGAGATAGCTTAGATAGAAAGAGCACTGAGAATGATTTGTGGGTCCTAGTTGTCAGTGACCAAGAAATGGGAT
This sequence comes from Miscanthus floridulus, assembly GCF_019320115.1. NCBI lineage: Eukaryota > Viridiplantae > Streptophyta > Magnoliopsida > Poales > Poaceae > Miscanthus > Miscanthus floridulus. The sequence continues at coordinate 114,781,194 of NC_089595.1, forward strand.
TTGAGGGCTTTGGTTTAAGGACTATTGTTGGAGTAGAGGTAAAAAATCAGTCCCTCGAAAATGAGAGGAAGCTCTTAAATAAAAAGTAGGGGCTCTGATTTAAGGGCTAATGCTGGAGACGCTCTTATTATCGCATGTCTTTACTCTTTATTATCGATAATAACACACAAATGTAGAACGGATTCACGGAAACCATGCGTCTTTCCAGGTGGTGTGCGAGGGCATGCACAGCTGATATATACACCCCACCCGTCTCCAAAGGCCCAAACGTGTCGTGTCCCTGCTTTCCTTTGCAAAAAAAAGCGAAAGGCACCGCACATGCCCGCGCGTTTGCGCTACACTCTCGAACAGAGCAGGAGGTGCTGCTGTGCACACTTGGGAGTGAACGAATGAAACAACAACAAAACAAAGAGCCCGGCCTCTGCCCTCCTGGCTGGAGCTATAAACGGAAAAGAGAATAAATAAATAAAGAGAAGGGATCGAATCGAATGGAAAGAAGCAAAAGGAGAGGAAGCAGAAGAATCCCATCATCGACCGGTCGGTCCATGCAGGAGCAGGAAGGATGAAGTCGAGAAAAGATGTGGTGGATGTGCATAATTATTGCGTCGCGCGCCCTTGCATGCATGCATGCTTACATGGCCAGTAGGCCCTCGGCCGGCCACGCCACGCCATGATGCGTGCGCCCCCGGCCGGCCCTCGATCGACGACCGTTCAGAAACGGGGAAAAAGGCCCCGGGTCAAATGTGAAATTTTTGTATTTTGGTCCCTTTTGAAAACATTTTTTATAAAAAGATCTATGCCAAAACGTTTACTGAAAATAGAATATTTTTAGGCGTCTTAGAACATGACGCCAAGGTATGAGGGTCGGCGTCGACTGACACGACGCCGAGGTCTTACCACGTCACGGACGACCCCGGTCGACGGCGACACGGTGGCGTATGGGGTCCGACACGTCGGCGTTGTGTCAGCCAACGCCACAGGCCCAACCTCGGCGCGGTGGGACTACACGCCGAGCTATTGGCACCATCCGGCGCGCAGCCCAGGCAGTCCAACAACACTTCGTGGCCCAATAGCTCGGCGCGGGGTCACTTAACGCCGAGCCACCAGACTCGGCGCGGCCCGACTAAACGCCGAGGTCTGGACTCTTGAAGCCGCGCCGCGGCCCCCTTCTTCTTTCTCCCTCCATTCTGAAAGCGCTGGTTCTCTGTCTCCCAAATCCCCCCACGGCCCCCACGAAACCCTAACCCCCAAATGCGACCCTAGGTGCTCGGATCTTATCTCCCGAAGCTTCCTCGAGGTAATGGTTCCTCCCCTCCTCCAATCTATCCGTGTAGATGTGCTTGCATTGTCTCTAATCATGTGGAATCATGGGTGTATGGTGTTTTGGTATATGTGTATTTGTATTTGCAAAATATATGGCTTAGGTTGATTGAGTGCATTGTTGTTTAACTGTTTTATGTGCTGAACATGTTAGGTTAATTTGGTTTCTAGTTATTTTGGTAATTAGGGTTCTTTGTTTATTGTAGGTGTCATTAGGGTTAGTTATTTGTTGGTCATTAGGGTTAGTATGTATTTTAGTTATTTGTTGGTCATTAGATTTCAATTCTTTATGACTTGAACGTTTTGCCAAGGTACTCCTCTTTCCCCTCTTTCATTTCATCTATTTAGATTCGGTTGTTTGTGTTTTTTTTTGAACTTGGCATTATAGGTTTGGTTCATGTTCATGTCATTCGTGCAATGTATGGTGGTTCAAATGATTGAATGACCCAAATGTATGGTTGTTGTTGTTGTTGTATATGTTCTGGTTTATAATCATTGAATTAAATTTTGTGTTTATTGGGATTCAAATTTACTTAGGATTTGTAATGAAAAGCTTATTTGGAAGGTATGGTGATTTAGTGTTAGTAGCTTTACATTCGTTGCAAGGTACTTTGGATTGATTTTTTTTTCTACGTAATGTTAGGATGCCAAGGTGTGGTAAAGCTCGTATTCCAAGGTAATCCCAATGTTTATTCATTATTTGTGCAACAAATAAAAACCCTAGGTTTAGGTTTGGTTCTCCGTTAATATGACTAAATTCTTTCAATTGTAGCTATGGTCACCAAAGGGCAAATCCCTACGACCTAAAGCCTCTCCCTGAATGTGTTCCTCGACCCATGTGCTTTTGTGGTGATCCTTGCAAGGTAGACATCTCTGAAGATGAGGAAACATATAGACAGAGGTACTGGATGTGTCCCAATTATGCATGAGAACCTACAAAGCAACAGCGCCGTGCATCGATTGTGAGGAATTTTTATTGTGTGTTAATTAATTTTCTTGTGATATTAAGTATTGCTTATTTATTTGTTTTGTAACAATTTATTTTTCTTGCAGACTGTTCCACCACTGTGTGACTTTGAGCAGTGGATTGACACCGAGATCAAGGAGTCGGACAAGCAGCATCTAGAAGGCCTGAAGGAGTGGGATGCGGAGGTTAAGGAGAGATTTAAGCAGAGACGCAGACAGGAGGCTATAGAAAAGGAGCATAAGGAAGAGGAGGAAAGAAGGCGTGTTGCTGCGTATAGGGCGAAGAGGGAGAAGAAGCTTGAGTGTGTGCGCCGAGCGAAGGCAGCGATGGAGGAGAATCCCGATGCCCAGAGGAAGGGAAAGTGGCCTCGTTGCACTCAGTAGGTATTTGGTTTATTCATGAGCGATGTCGTGTAGCCCTGGACTTTTTTTACTATGTTGTAATACACTCTGCTTTTATTTCAGATGAACTTATTCCATAGACTTTTTTTATTATGTTGTAATGCACTATGCTTTTATTTCAGATAGTCTTATGTCCTGTACTTCATTAACTATCATAGGACTATAGTGCTACTGTTTGTATCACTGAAAGGGCTACTTGTGCTATTGCAGTCACTGAAAGGGCTACAAGTATTGTTGCAATCAATGAAAAGTCTATTTGAAAACTCACTGAAAAGCCTAGATTCGTTTACTTTTGTATCCGTATACGCAATAAATTAATATCAGAGTGATGTACTGCATTTAGATGAAGTGACAAAACATAGGTGTAGCCTTTTCAAATGAAATGACCAGTCATGGTTGTAGACTTTTCAGATGAAGCATCTAGCCTTTGCAGATTCAATAAATGAGTATGCACATAAGTTTTTTGTCAAGTAGCATTCATGGTGAACCTGCCTTCATCTCTATATATAGTGCTCCATGTCTTGTCCACATCCACACAACTTGTTTTCTGGTTTAGTTTTAGCAAATGTCGAGCGGAGGTTCCTCGAGTAGAAAGGGTTTCGGCGGAGGGAGAGGAAAGGGGGTGAGGAAGGGACCTCCGATTGTGTAGGAGGGTTCTCTGGGTCTTGATTCTTTTGAAGAACCAATAGAGGATTTTCCTTTGGAGAGGAAGAGTGACTTCACCCGTGAGAGACCTCTTAGATCATACGACAAGCGCATTGAAGATTGGCCAAAATGCCGCCATGGTTTGGATTGCGTTGTGCAGATGTACAACGACTATGACGGTGGAGGCTGTCGTTTCTTCAGATGCCCACGAGGATTTGTATTTCCTTTGAACTCTCTCCTTTTTTAGATTTGCATTTGGTTTGTAGTAGTACTTATTGGTAGATGGGTTTTCAGGATTTAAGCTGTCCAGATAACTGTGGCTTCACTAGATGGGTTGACCCTCCTCCTATCTATTCCCATCAACAGTACATCACATATCTACAGGGACGCATCTTTGACCTAGAGTATGGCCCTAGAAGTGGTAACAGGGACAAGTCGGACGATGACAACAACAATGATGTAGAGGAGGCACTATGCAATAATCCATACTGCCAGTGCCCGTACCATAAGAAGCACGGGCCTCCTTCTCCACCGCCACCGCCGCCGTCAACTGGAGGATACTATGGGGAAGGCGCAACTCAGTTCAATATGTGGGAGCATTATTAGGACCAACCTTTGTTAGTCAATCCGAATGTGGAATGCTTGTATGAGTTGTTCTTTTCAATCTCCTAAGGCATGCTAGGTTTAGTTTGCAATATACCATTGTTAGTTTTCATGTGAGTGTGTAATCGTAGTACCTTTGCAACGTCTGTATCACTTGTTTCTTTCAATCCCCTAAGGCATGCTAGGTTTAGTTTGCGATATGCCATTGTTAGTTTTGATGTGAGTGTAATCGTTGTGCATTCGCTATTTCATAAATTGATTCCCAAACTAAAAAAAGATTTGACTCTCTAAAAATAGAGGATTGAAATCGAACCAACCTTCGATTTTTCCTATAGGAACAAACATAAATATAGCATGTCTACTCTTACTAGTATAACTCGTGTTAGTAGAAGTGCAATCGTTGAGAAAGATTTTTCATTTGAATCATGCAAATAGGATTTCAACCTATACCAAAGGTTTAGAAGACCTCTGTCTTTAATACTTTATTCTTTCTTTTTTATGATTTATAGGCTCGGCGTCAAGTCGGACGACGCCGAGGTAGATGACCATGGCATTGATTCGGCCCACGCCAACCCTAGGGTTTGGCTCGTCCATTTACGTGAAGTTTTGGGCTAAGGCTCGGCGTCGAGTCGGCCCATGCCAACCCTAGGGTTTGGATCACCACGGCCCACGCCAGGTTTGGGCCAAACCTCGGCGCTGAGTCGGCCCACGCCAAGATCGGACAGCTAGGCGCTGAGTCAAGCCACGCTAACGTTTGGGCCACGGGCATCGTTGGGTCAGCCCACACGCCTACCTCGGCGTTTAATATTTTCACGTCGAGATTAACGGCTCAACGTCAATTTATGGAACGCCGAGCTTGGGCACCTCGTCGCTTCGAGGCAAAGGATTCCAGTATGCACTAGGGGTCGGCGTCAATTGACTAAACACCGAGGTGCCCACCCTTGGCGTGTGTTCAATTGACGCCGAGCTCCTTGGTTCACCAAAAAATAATGAACTGAGCATACACATAACACATAATACACATAATACATGACAGAATACATGAGCATACAGAATTTCACATAAAAAATGACCACACCGACATACGCATTCATTCAACATCCATACATACATAAGGTCCAACACATTCAACATCCAACATAGTCCAACACATTCAACATCCATACATAGTCCATACATATGCTTCATCAATCATCCAACATAGTCCAAACATAGTACAAGGTCCATACATAGTGCATTACATAAGGTCCAATGCATACATAGTCCATGCACAAAATATAGCATATGAAGTCTTTGGATCTTTTAGCTCGCTCCTTGTCTAATGCTCCATCATTTTCTCCTTGTCTCTCTTTTTTTCTACAGTAGTCCATTTTCACAACTTTTAGCGGATATTGAGCTAAGTTAGAAACCATTAATGAGACTACCTTCACATAGCTATTTGGTGTTTGCTAAAATCTGAGCCAAGTATTATGATTACCATATCAAAAGATGTACCTTAACATGGACGGCGAGCGTACGCTTTCCCCTCCCAAACAGATAGGTACCTGGAGTGTACCTGTCCACTGGTCTGAGCGTCCTCTATGGATGTCCAGAATCGGAGGGGCCTTGAGTTCCTTGGGGTGCATCTTCAAGCTGGGACATACCAATCTCATCATACTCATGCTCATAGTACTCTCCCTGTCCTTCATCATCTTCTCCCTAGTGTTCTCCTTCATCATCATAAGGACCATGTCCTTGACCACCCTCTACACTAGTTACCGCACCATGTGAAGAAGAAGTCCCGCCAACATGTGCACCATGTGAAGATGAAGTCCCTCCAACATGTGCAGTAGGTCCAGCACCAAGCTGTTGTGGGACTGCCACATCCGGGGCACGTCTACATCCAAGGCATGCAGCTACCTTTCGGAGGCGATGCATGGCATGCTACATTTTGAAAGCACTATTAGTAAGTGGGGTTGGTCGCAAAACTATATAAAGATGTAACATCAACTGAATGACAGGAGACTACCTGAATGTACTGTCGTAACATGGAGGCCTCATCAGGATCGCCCATAGGAATCATCAATGCCCTTCCTTGCTCAGCCACTGTCCTTATTATCTCCGTGCTCTATGCAACAAAAACAAGAATTTAAGTCTCCATCACAGTAAAGACCTCAGAGATGGAAATAGTTGTATCACTTACAGCTCTGGCTAACGTAGGGGTGATCTCAACTTGCCTGCCTTCTTGGGTAGCTTGGTCATAGGGTTGTTGCCCTCATCCTCGCTCGCAACGTCAGCAATGTCTTGCTCCGTCCAAGCGGGCCTCAATTGAAGCCTTGTCCATTGACCAAGCCAAACAAGGTAATCATCAAATGCCTTGTCACGATGGACGGCGTGGATGCCCATGTTGTTCTGCTCCATCAACATCCACTCATCAATGTAGTGTTGGTGCTCTAGCTGCCAGTTGGTGATCTTCTTCTTTTTTTGACTGCTGAACCTGCAAATTTTACACCATAGCGGCAATATGAAGGCCTACTCAATGATTCATTCATGTGAAACGAACAAAATATTGCATGTTACGTACTTGTGGAGCTACCAACCGGTGGAGAAATCCTCGGGCGAAGAAGGCTGTAGCCTACCAAACTCCCGTGCTACATGGTGAGGGAGATGGTACTCCATTGCATAGAAACAAATAAGGGGGGTCCTCATCGTCCAGACGTCCTCATCTGCCGTGCACAAGGAGCTCAAGTTGAGATCCATGACTTGCCTCCGCCGATATGGGCGCCATTCAACCTGTACACAACATCATCATCAACTAGTCGACGCTCAATTTGTGCACATATCCTCGATTAGGCCAAAAGGGTGGGAAACTTACATGCTGTGGCAAAAGGGTGTCCAGCTCGTTGGTGAAGCTGATGTACGCGTGGCGTGACACGTGGTAAGTTTCGTGGGCTCGCTCGTAGAGGTGTGCCATGGTAGGGGTGACAACTATGTCTCCTTGAGGAAACCAAGGTTGTGGGGGATCAAGCTGATGCGGTCTCCCAACTGGAAGCCTCTCCCACATCCAAATCTGCAAAAAAGAGTGGAAACTTGTATGTTAATCACTTTTATTAAGAAAAAACATTGAATTGTAGTGGAAACTTGTACAACTTTGCTTTATTACCTACAATAGTGTGATGCACCTTGACATTGTAGCGTGCGCGCCTCCAGGACGGCGACAAGCCTTGCAAAGCTGACGGTACAGGAAGGCAAGTATAGCCAAGCCCCAACTCCTATTGCCAGCATCCTCCTAGTTCCAAAGGCACGGGATGTACATCCAGGACGCCGTGTCTCTAGTGCCGTCAGGGAAGAGAACCGTACCAAACATGTGTAGGACGTAGGCCCAACAGTAGTATGTCACGGTCTGGGCGTCTACGTTGGGTGGGCACTCCCGAAACTGCTAACGAAGCCACCTCAGGGACACCCCACTACTACGCTGTTTCTTGCCAGCCTCAACTACCGCTAGGGGATGTCCCAAGAAGTGCTCAACCCACTGCTGCCATCCTTCAGACTCCGTGTCTCTTGTCACTAGGAATCCTTGGATTTTGACTCCAAGGATCATGGCAACGTCCTCGAGAGTGATCGTCATCTCCTCGCACGGTAGGTGAAAGATGTGTGTCTCCAGACGCCACCGATCTATCAACGCCGTCAGCGCCGCTGGGTTGAAAGGTGGCATGCCTCGACGACAAACACGAGCAACGGTAGCAAGGTTCGCCAACTTCAGGAGAGGCGTGTACCTCTCGTCGTAGACCATGGTCATAGAGGCCTCATGTGTCATTGGCCTCAGTACATTCAAAACCTGCAAAAAAAGACAAGCATGAAAGAGTATTAGTTCATGTCACTTTATAAAGAGCATGGACTATAGAGCAAAAGATGAACAATGCACTATTTCATACGAATTATTGAATATACCTCTCCGTTCTCAATCCTCCGAGCCCGGTGGTGCTCATCGAACCTTGGATCAAGAAGGGGGAACCGATCCATCCTGCAACATAAGGAATGCCAAAGCATTAGTATAAATTAAAGCATGTATATGTGGTACGAAGTAACATAACAATAAAAAACAAAAGTAAACCAATGCACTATTACACAAAGTAATTCAAGTAGCTAGCTTGGTGGACACCTGTTGCCTAAGTAGTTCAAGACATTTTCTCTTATTGTGGCCCGTCTTATGGCAACCAGAGCAATGGCTCTTTTGGGTGTCCTCTACAAAATGTGTCCCAACCTTACTCGTGGTTGATCTACCTTTCGTGGCTCGGTCCATGTCCATCCTGAACCGCTTCCACCGCCTAGGTCCTTTACTCTTCCAGAGTAAACCAAGATCAGCCACATACTTGGGGCCATCATAAGTAGGCCATTGACTCTCATCAAGAAATGGCTCAAACTGAGGATTCTAGGTGCTCATTAGGTTCCTCAAAGAGAACTCCGCGGCCATACAGGGAGGGACCTCAGCGTCAACACGTCTAAGGCGACAGGCTGTAATCATGTGGGAGCAAGGCCTATGGTATATGGTTGGTTTTCCACACGTACACTTGTTCTCATTGATCACTACTTTATATTTTCGAGCACCCCGGTCTTCACCACCAATGTTAGTTCTACCACCCTCTAGAATCTCATATCCATGGTTGATCGGATCGAAACATGAACCCTTCTGTCGTTTAGACATTTTCTTTGAGAAAGCTAGTTCTTGATATGCTAAAAGTGGCCAAGCTTTGCCTGCTGTCCATAGAGACCTCGCATGCTTCTTCCTCGAAACAAACCAAGCATTCAACTTGTAGAAGGTGAATGAGGCAATACCAGTCACAGGCAGACCATGACAACCTCTTAGAAGGCTATTGAACATCTCTGCCATGTTACTAGTCATGAAGCCCCATCTCCAACCTTCGGTGTTATATGCAAGTGACCACTTATCCTTCGACGCCATCAACTCGCTCAAGAATTGCCTGCCATCAACATTTGTGGCTAACTTCAGGGCATCTAGCTTGTCTTTGAATAATTGAACCTCTTCCTGCCTGTAAACCTCCTCAAATAATTTGAAGTTGTCCTTTGTGTGATCACGCCTTATAAGATTCTAAGCAAGGTGTCTGGTGCACCACCGGTGATGTATTTGGCCGTAACCAGGAATCTCTTGTTCTACGGCATTCAGAATGCCAGCATGCCTATCGGATATCACACAAACATCACATCCCAGACCAATTACCACTTGTCTTACTAGCCTAAGAAACAAACACCAACTATCCGTGTCCTCCTTCCGAACAATCGCAAAGGCCAATGGCACAAGCTAGTCTTCTGCATATGTCCCAATACAAACAAGCATTGTGCCTTCAAATTTCCCTATAAGAAAGGTCCCATCAATTGAGACGACGAGCTTGCAATGCTTGAATGCTTCGATGCTCTGCCCAAACGCCCAAAAGGCCCTTCCAAATACCTGGCTACCATTCCTTGTTTCATCCTCCTTAGGTAAATACTTGAAGTGCATCCCAGGATTTACAGCCCTCAATGCATTCAACATTACAGGGATGCGCTCATAAGCTTCTTCCCAATTTCCAAATATTATTTCCAGTGCACGCTGCTTTGCCCTCCATGCTTTTCCATACTTGACATAGTAATTGTACCATTGGAAGATGATCTCAACCAACGCGGACACCGTAATGGTTGGCATATGCTTCACCACGGGGCATAACTGCCTTGCAATGAACCTAGAATTGAGCTACAGATGGTTCTCTTCTGCCTCAACAGTGGCACAAACATATGGTTGCTTCATTGAGGTAATCTTCCATTTGCCTGCCTTTGTCTTCCTAGCATATACTCTCCAACCACACTATTGTTCTTCACAAGCAATAGTGTACCTCTTCTCCTTGAATGAATTGATGACCCTAAAAGGTCGGTTGTGTACAATGGAGTACTCTTGCAACCATGTTTTCAACTCATCCATGGTAGCAAAAAATATGCCCTTCCGTATAATGAGGCAACCGCTAACATCAGGCACTGTTGTATCACTTGGCCCACCATCAGCTACTACCCTGTGACCATGGCTAAGGTCCTCAAAATCACCAACTAGTGGATCTCTCCAAGGCAAGACCCTAGACAATATCTCTATTTCCCTAAAATTGAGACAACCAATAGGGCGATCATCATCAGAGTCTTCGGCTATCTCCTCTACAAAGGATTCATCATCTCCAGCTATCTCCATGTCAAAATGGTTCGTAGCCCTAGCATCACTAAAGTCTTCTTCACCACTAAGATCATCTTCGTTGCTAAGCTCATCCTCAATAGAAAAGTCTTCGCTAGCGTCGTCCAAACCTTCTTCTGCATCACCAATTACATAATCATCATCCTCTTCATCACTATCATGATTGCCCTCACCATCGGCAACCGCATTCTCCTCCTCATCTCGACCACCCTCAAACCAACCTCCATCACGCTCGAGCGATCCAAACACTTCACCACCACCGTAGCCTAGTTGTGTGACAAGTATTTCTTTTTCAGACAAAGGACCATAACCTATGTGAGCGGGGGAAGATGGACATGCTTCGAAGTTATCATTTCCTAAGCTGGACTCCTTACTTACTACTAAATCCAAAGATCACACTTTTGAGGCCAATACAACTGCCTTATAATCATTCCATTCAGACTCGCTTGTAATTTTGAGCAACCGCTTGATCCGAGGACCCTTCGACGACCCAACATCTATGCCACCTTCAAACTTAACATGCATGTCTCCTTTATTCCAGCCTAACTTAACCTTCACTCGCTCCACTAACTGGGTCAAAGATGGCGTTTCAGAAAAAATCAACAACTCCTCACACATGTCCAAAAATTCCAAACTATCATCTCTTGTCCTAACAATACGGCCTCCATGATGCAACCTCACTAATTTATCCATCTACAACCATCACACAACAAGTAGTGTCACATATCAATATATCATGCGAGTTTCAATCCAATAAGTAGAAACTAAAATATATCATTTCATCTTTTTCAATCCCAACAACATAATCATTTCTAGTCATAAAAATTTGAAATCTAATGACCAACAAATAACTAAAATACATACTAACCCTAATGACCAACAAATAACTAACCCTAATAACACCTACAATAAACAAAGAACCCTAATGACCAAAATAACTAGAAACCAAACTAACCTAACATGTTCAGCACATAAAACAGTTAAACAACAATGCACTCAATCAACCTAAGCCATACATTTTGTAAATGCAAATACACATATACCAAAACACCATACACCCATGATTCCACATGATTAGAGACAATGCAAGCACATCTACGCGGATAGATTGGAGGAGGGGAGGGGCCATTACCTCGAGGAAGCTTCGGGAGACGAGATCCGAACACCTAGGGTCGCATTTGGGGGTTAGGGTTTCGTGGGGGCCGTGGGGGAGACGAACAGAGCAGAGCCGGTGCTTTCAGAATGGAGGGAGGAAGAAGAAGGGGGCCACGGCGTGGCTTTAAGAGTCCAGACCTCGGCGTTGAGTCGGACCGCGCCGAGTCTGGTGGCTCGGCGTTAAGTGACCCCGCGCCGAGCTATTGGGCCACGAAGCGTTGTTGGGCCGCCTGGACCGCGTGCCGGATGGTGCCAATAGCTCGGCGTGTAGTCCCACCGCGCCAAGGTTGGGCCTGTGGCGTTGGCTGACACAACGTCGACGTGTCGGACCCCATGCGCCACCGTGTCGCCGTCGACCGGGGTCGTCCGTGACGTGGCAAGACCTCGGCGTCGTGTCAGTCGACGCCGACCCTCATACCTTGGCGTCATGTTCTAAGACGCCTACAAATGGTATATTTTCTGCAAACGTTTTGGTATAGGTCTTTTTGTAAAAAATATTTTCAAAAGGGACCAAAATGCAAAAATTTCACGGGTCAAATCGAGAAACAGACTGATCACCGAGCGACGCGATTTGTTGCATTGGCTCGTGATTGATTGGCCCCTCAATAATTGATCGCAACTTGTTTGATCAGATTTTATCTTTCGAATCGGGCAGGAACTTTGCCAATCAAATCTTTGACAATGATATAGAAATAATATCATTATTATGAGCTTTATTTAGTATGATAACGGTTGTGACGGATATTGCTCATTTCCATGATATATATTTAGCCGATGAAAGTTATTGCTTGTATGAAGCATGATATTTTGGCATACATATAGTTTATATTTGGTTTTAGTTTTAAAATAGGGTGTGCCCGTAGAATAAGGGAAAAGGAGAAAGACGAAGGTCTACTAGGCAAACAAACAACGAGCACGATATAATAGGATTACTAGAAGAGACATTGATTTTCCAAATTATTTACTATAAAAGTTGCTTTCGCTGGTCAATTGAAAAATATTTTATAATTTTGTTGCTCAAATCATAACTCAATAAAGGAACTATACTGATATTTTTTTTTTCTAAAATTAAACCAAGACAGATGATATTAGACACACTTACTTCTACATTTGCTTTTAGGTGGCACTGCGTTGTGACATTCGCGTGCAAGTTTAACAAGCTTGCTCAGGCTGATGAAGTGCTCCTCTTCAACTCTAATGTTGCGACAGATGCAAGGCATGTTAGAATTTTGCACGGCATTACGGCATTTTGTGTTTGGCTCGAGTAGCGTATGGTGTACCAATTTCGATGGTTTGCTTGCAACTGAGGATAACCAATCTTTTTTCTTGGTAACAATCATCCTCACCACAAGCTTTGTGTGTTGTGAACGTTGTAAAAACTAAACAGAAGACTAGGACATGGATGATTGCTTTTATAGCCATCATATCATGGACTACTAGTATGGTATCGATATTGCTAGTATTTCTTTTGTGCTAGTACTCTACAAATGATGAATGTTGCGGTTGTGCATACCATCACTGCACGGGCACATCTATTTATAGCATACAACAAGCCAAATCTCAATGCATATTTATGTTGGTGAATCCTCAAACAGATAGTTCTGCATTAAAAGTACAAGTCATAAAGAAAAATAAATAAATGTAGACACATCTCTGAACATATTAACTAGGGGGGTTAGAATAAATGTTAGGAAATCTTTGAGCTGGAGAGGCATTTCTGAACATATTAAAAGTATGTCTTTGAAATCTAAGTCAAGAAAATCATCAATGCTAAGAAATCTTGGAGTGAGAGATAGGCAACATTTGCATGACTCTTTTAGTAATAAGCTTCTCCGTCAATCCAACTGTAAAATATGAGTCATTGTCGAAATCAATACGAGTTTTGGTAGTTGATGATAACGTCTGTTCTCTTTTAGTATATCAATAACTACCATTTGATTCATTACGAAATATATTTCATAGTAAATCTATTTAGAGATACTCCATAAATGTTGATATTATTTCTTATAAAATAGGTCAAACTTAAACTTTTTTTTGACTAATCTCAAACATAGAATTACATTTCCTTTTTCAGGACCCGGCCAGGATATGTTAATTCCTCGGTGTCCAGTGACCCCGCCCCCCCCCTGAGTCGGACCGCGCCGAGTCTGGTGGCTCGGCGTTAAGTGACCCCGCGCCGAGCTATTGGGCCACGAAGCGTTGTTGGGCCGCCTGGACCGCGTGCCGGATGGTGCCAATAGCTCGGCGTGTAGTCCCACCGCGCCGAGGTTGGGCCTGTGGCGTTGGCTGACACAACGTCGACGTGTCGGACCCCATGCGCCACCGTGTCGCCGTCGACCGGGGTCGTCCGTGACGTGGCAAGACCTCGGCGTCGTGTCAGTCGACGCCGACCCTCATACCTTGGCGTCATGTTCTAAGACGCCTACAAATGGTCTATTTTCAGCAAACGTTTTGGTATAGGTCTTTTTGTAAAAAATATTTTCAAAAGGGACCAAAATGCAAAAATTTCACGGGTCAAATCGAGAAACAGACTGATCACCGAGCGACGCGATTTGTTGCATTGGCTCGTGATTGATTGGCCCCTCAATAATTGATCGCAACTTGTTTGATCAGATTTTATCTTTCGAATCGGGCAGGAACTTTGCCAATCAAATCTTTGACAATGATATAGAAATAATATCATTATTATGAGCTTTATTTAGTATGATAACGGTTGTGACGGATATTGCTCATTTCCATGATATATATTTAGCCGATGAAAGTTATTGCTTGTATGAAGCATGATATTTTGGCATACATATAGTTTATATTTGGTTTTAGTTTTAAAATAGGGTGTGCCCGTAGAATAAGGGAAAAGGAGAAAGACGAAGGTCTACTAGGCAAACAAACAACGAGCACGATATAATAGGATTACTAGAAGAGACATTGATTTTCCAAATTATTTACTATAAAAGTTGCTTTCGCTGGTCAATTGAAAAATATTTTATAATTTTGTTGCTCAAATCATAACTCAATAAAGGAACTATACTGATATTTTTTTTTCTAAAATTAAACCAAGACAGATGATATTAGACACACTTACTTCTACATTTGCTTTTAGGTGGCACTGCGTTGTGACATTCGCGTGCAAGTTTAACAAGCTTGCTCAGGCTGATGAAGTGCTCCTCTTCAACTCTAATGTTGCGACAGATGCAAGGCATGTTAGAATTTTGCACGGCATTACGGCATTTTGTGTTTGGCTCGAGTAGCGTATGGTGTACCAATTTCGATGGTTTGCTTGCAACTGAGGATAACCAATCTTTTTTCTTGGTAACAATCATCCTCACCACAAGCTTTGTGTGTTGTGAACGTTGTAAAAACTAAACAGAAGACTAGGACATGGATGATTGCTTTTATAGCCATCATATCATGGACTACTAGTATGGTATCGATATTGCTAGAATTTCTTTTGTGCTAGTACTCTACAAATGATGAATGTTGCGGTTGTGCATACCATCACTGCACGGGCACATCTATTTATAGCATACAACAAGCCAAATCTCAATGCATATTTATGTTGGTGAATCCTCAAACAGATAGTTCTGCATTAAAAGTACAAGTCATAAAGAAAAATAAATAAATGTAGACACATCTCTGAACATATTAACTAGGGGGTTAGAATAAATGTTAGGAAATCTTTGAGCTGGAGAGGCATTTCTGAACATATTAAAAGTATGTCTTTGAAATCTAAGTCAAGAAAATCATCAATGCTAAGAAATCTTGGAGTGAGAGATAGGCAACATTTGCATGACTCTTTTAGTAATAAGCTTCTCCGTCAATCCAACTGTAAAATATGAGTCATTGTCGAAATCAATACGAGTTTTGGTAGTTGATGATAACGTCTGTTCTCTTTTAGTATATCAATAACTACCATTTGATTCATTACGAAATATATTTCATAGTAAATCTATTTAGAGATACTCCATAAATGTTGATATTATTTCTTATAAAATAGGTCAAACTTAAACTTTTTTTTGACTAATCTCAAACATAGAATTACATTTCCTTTTTCAGGACCCGGCCAGGATATGTTAATTCCTCGGTGTCCAGTGACCCCGCCCCCCCCCCTGAGTCGGACCGCGCCGAGTCTGGTGGCTCGGCGTTAAGTGACCCCGCGCCGAGCTATTGGGCCACGAAGCGTTGTTGGGCCGCCTGGACCGCGTGCCGGATGGTGCCAATAGCTCGGCGTGTAGTCCCACCGCGCCGAGGTTGGGCCTGTGGCGTTGGCTGACACAACGTCGACGTGTCGGACCCCATGCGCCACCGTGTCGCCGTCGACCGGGGTCGTCCGTGACGTGGCAAGACCCTCGGCGTCGTGTCAGTCGACGCCGACCCTCATACCTTGGCGTCATGTTCTAAGACGCCTACAAATGGTCTATTTTCAACAAACGTTTTGGTATAGGTCTTTTTGTAAAAAATATTTTCAAAAGGGACCAAAATGCAAAAATTTCACGGGTCAAATCGAGAAACAGACTGATCACCGAGCGACGCGATTTGTTGCATTGGCTCGTGATTGATTGGCCCCTCAATAATTGATCGCAACTTGTTTGATCAGATTTTATCTTTCGAATCGGGCAGGAACTTTGCCAATCAAATCTTTGACAATGATATAGAAATAATATCATTATTATGAGCTTTATTTAGTATGATAACGGTTGTGACGGATATTGCTCATTTCCATGATATATATTTAGCCGATGAAAGTTATTGCTTGTATGAAGCATGATATTTTGGCATACATATAGTTTATATTTGGTTTTAGTTTTAAAATAGGGTGTGCCCGTAGAATAAGGGAAAAGGAGAAAGACGAAGGTCTACTAGGCAAACAAACAACGAGCACGATATAATAGGATTACTAGAAGAGACATTGATTTTCCAAATTATTTACTATAAAAGTTGCTTTCGCTGGTCAATTGAAAAATATTTTATAATTTTGTTGCTCAAATCATAACTCAATAAAGGAACTATACTGATATTTTTTTTCTAAAATTAAACCAAGACAGATGATATTAGACACACTTACTTCTACATTTGCTTTTAGGTGGCACTGCGTTGTGACATTCGCGTGCAAGTTTAACAAGCTTGCTCAGGCTGATGAAGTGCTCCTCTTCAACTCTAATGTTGCGACAGATGCAAGGCATGTTAGAATTTTGCACGGCATTACGGCATTTTGTGTTTGGCTCGAGTAGCGTATGGTGTACCAATTTCGATGGTTTGCTTGCAACTGAGGATAACCAATCTTTTTTCTTGGTAACAATCATCCTCACCACAAGCTTTGTGTGTTGTGAACGTTGTAAAAACTAAACAGAAGACTAGGACATGGATGATTGCTTTTATAGCCATCATATCATGGACTACTAGTATGGTATCGATATTGCTAGAATTTCTTTTGTGCTAGTACTCTACAAATGATGAATGTTGCGGTTGTGCATACCATCACTGCACGGGCACATCTATTTATAGCATACAACAAGCCAAATCTCAATGCATATTTATGTTGGTGAATCCTCAAACAGATAGTTCTGCATTAAAAGTACAAGTCATAAAGAAAAATAAATAAATGTAGACACATCTCTGAACATATTAACTAGGGGGGTTAGAATAAATGTTAGGAAATCTTTGAGCTGGAGAGGCATTTCTGAACATATTAAAAGTATGTCTTTGAAATCTAAGTCAAGAAAATCATCAATGCTAAGAAATCTTGGAGTGAGAGATAGGCAACATTTGCATGACTCTTTTAGTAATAAGCTTCTCCGTCAATCCAACTGTAAAATATGAGTCATTGTCGAAATCAATACGAGTTTTGGTAGTTGATGATAACGTCTGTTCTCTTTTAGTAT
The DNA here is from genome assembly GCF_019320115.1 of Miscanthus floridulus. Lineage (NCBI taxonomy): Eukaryota > Viridiplantae > Streptophyta > Magnoliopsida > Poales > Poaceae > Miscanthus > Miscanthus floridulus. The sequence goes on from NC_089595.1 coordinate 114,798,375, forward strand.
ATCAATAACTACCATTTGATTCATTACGAAATATATTTCATAGTAAATCTATTTAGAGATACTCCATAAATGTTGATATTATTTCTTATAAAATAGGTCAAACTTAAACTTTTTTTTGACTAATCTCAAACATAGAATTACATTTCCTTTTTCAGGACCCGGCCAGGATATGTTAATTCCTCGGTGTCCAGTGACCCCCCCCCCCCCCCCCCCCCCCCCCCCCCCCCCCCCCCCCAAAACCTTGCGATAATTTCTACATGTAAGACCAGTTGTCCCAAGAAGGCAGGCAATGTCCCCCGGACATGCTACAGCAAATCAGATTTATCTTCGCTTTTGCCGATTTCGATTTAGTTTACACACAGTTGGATGCACGTCTCTGCGGTCTCTCTCAATCAGTTGTCATCGCTCGTTCTTGTCGTAACGACTAGCTACGTCAAAGCTGCTACTCCCATCTTTAATTTCCAAAGCCGGCCGATCGGTTGCAGAGAAAGCCAAAGCCGATGGAGCATTAGCCTGATGATGATTCCATATTTCCATTTACCGCGCGCGCTGGCCGCTGGCCACAGCCAAATCAAATTAGAGCAAGTATACTGATGGACTGGAAGTC